>NC_073381.1:81810992-82075992 GCF_028641065.1 Leucoraja erinaceus
AGGCAATTGCAGAGCTGAGGAGCTAGATATGAAATGAACCAGGCCTCTCAGCCCAGGATTTTATGGAATGCCCTTGGACTCAGTAGTGAATCCAAGGACAGTGAGAGTTAGAAAGCTGGCACAGAAGTTAATATGTAGATCACAACAAGCCAGTAGTTATCTGAAATCACTGACTAATCATCAGTATTACGATCTGGCCTAATGCTCTTGTTTTCCATCCTTTGGAAAATATATTAACTCGCTATTTTCCCCCCTGTTTTTATGTTTGTGAGATATTAGGTTCTAAACGTTTTTTAGCATCTGTTAGACAATTATTAATTTTTATTCCCTATTTTAACTACATCTGACTGCATATTGTAAGGTTCACGTCACCCTCTTAGAGTTTCACCTGCGCTCCTTTTCTGAAAGTTAGAGGCTCAAAGATATCTGAAGCAATGTTGTGATTATATTCACCATGATGTGTTTTTCATTAAGTTCAGGGAGTCCCTTACAAATCTCTGAAGAAAGGTTCCATCACATACACTAACAGTTGACAAATTTGAGAGCAACAGTAAGATTAAATAGGTAAATCCTCCTCTTACTTTTACTATTCATGCCTGCTCTTTGTGCAAGTTCAGTTGTATAACCGTGGAAATCAACAATGTCCAAACCAACATTGTGCAGGTAGAAAAAGGATGGAATAGGACGATACCTGAAACTGAATTCAACAATACAAAGGGAAAGAATTTGTTGTCCAAAAAGGTCAGTTAATGTAGAACAGATCAAATGTGAAGCACCACTAAATGGTTGTGATGTGAATCAGAGGGTGTCATTGGAATCTTAGATTTTTTTTAAATCTCTGTGGTCAGTATCATAGGTTCATGTCTGATCACCTTGGCAACGTGTAATTGAAGGTTATGTAGAGAAGCTCCATAAATAGTGTCGAGTGATTGAATTATTGAAGACACTTTAGCTCTTCATGTCTAGAAGATATAACTCTGAAAACCTTTAAGAGAGGTTTATACAATAAGAAGTGATAGAAATGACAAATCTGGAGCAATAATTTGATAGACCAAAAAGATTGCTCATTTGCCATAATATTCTCACTCAATATCGAGCACCATTTCAGTAGGAAGAGGGTTGCCATATTAAATATTGGTAATCACCTTGTCAATAAATTCAAGTAAACACTGGTTAGCTGTGAATTGATCGATTATAACACAGTAGCAGGAAAATCCAGGCGTCATGTAAGGAGTGGGTGGATATTGTAATTATAAGTTTTCATCTAAATGAATGATTGAAGATAATTTGATCATCTGTTTCTCATTTCTTTTCTAACGATCTGTGTATCAGTTGTTGCACCCAGAAAAAAATGGCAATGTGTTCTCAAGGTGGAATTAACTTGTTTTTGTTATTTTGTTCCTAATATAACATATTGATGTTCACTGATAATTATACCATGTGATTTAGAGTAATATAAAAAGGGAAAGTTTTCTGGGTCTATAATTGGGTGAAAAAGGATGACGCCATTAATTTATTTTAGAAGCCAATTAAAGTTTGTGCTCCTGTTGACGATTATTTTCAATATTTAGTGTGCTCAGACTCTCCTGGGGGAAAATAATTCTTATGAAATGAATGCACATTAGGGGTACTTAATTGCCTTCTTGTTTTGTACTATATTGTTATTTGAACTAAATGGGAATATCCGGTGAAGAATAAGAGCACAGCAATTTGCAATTTAAATGCATTGACCTCCTTGGTTGACTTATTACATTTCCTAAAGTGTCTGTCTTCTAAATTAATTAATATATATTTGTTGTGCAAGATACCATCCTTTGGGTAAAGATTTTATGTTTCGAGAAAATAATTTGACCTTTTTCTAAATCATGCTATTGTAGCACTTGCCATCAGCGTGGCCAACGGCATAGCAAGCCATAATTGCTAGGAGCGTGAGTAATTTTATTATTTTAATGTGGTATTTTCTAAGAATGATTATTGGCAAATGTGAAGGTCTGCTGGGTAAAATGTTCCGTTTATTCTCTTTTTCAACCATGGGAAAAAATACAGTTCAGACCAGTCTAGTTGACTGCAAAATCTTTATTTGTCTTGGGGCACTCATTGATTAGTTCCGAATAATGATTCCATTTCAGAAACCGTTTGCCTGTTAATTCCAGTACCTTATTGGTTGTGCAATTTCCAGAGAATATATCAAGTAGTTTTAAATGCCTATTTATTGCCACATTGTATTTTTATACTACAGGTATTTTAAATCATTTGTTAATTTCTGCTTACTTCATTATAATGCTACATATATGATCTTAAAAATAAATTTTAATTGTTAAATGTACTCGATCATTTCTTTGTCTAATTTATTGCTCTAAGAAAATGTAGACAATCCTTGAATGCATTTACTTGTTCCACATTGTGGTAGTTACTACAGGTTCGTGTATGGCATTGAACAGTTTAACCTATCTTGTGATTCGCTTTTGACCAAGAGTGACAATTTAATTATGTTGCTGTCTATATTGCCTCTCCGTTACTATTGTTACAATTCCCCTAAGGGGATTGCAACCAAAGAAACCAAACACATAAGTCTTGTAAGGTTCACGTCTGCTTATTGTCTGACTGCAAAAAGATGGTGTAACTGATTACCCATTAGATCAGGAACCCATGCCGAGATTGGGAAGCACACTAAAGCAACTTGCGGTTTGATGCCACTTACGAAGGAAAAAAAGGTGGAATTCACCTTTTTAAGAGTTTTGCACTGATGTTTAACCAGACTTAGATAGTAATTTTAAATGAAAAAAAAGATATAGAAATCGCAACACTGAAATGAGTCATCCAGCCCACCTATTTCAAGTTGGTGTTCATCTTCCAGAGAAGCTGTCAGCCTAAATAAAAGTAATCCAAAATCCAGGTAATTGTATTGCTCCTGTAACATTTTTGTCTCTTTCCATTATTAATTACTTCTACTCTTCTCCCTCCAAGCTAAGCAGAGTAAGAGTTATTTAAGTCTTCTATCACACAACTAGCCTCCACAAAGAACACGTCATCCTTCGTCATTTTCACTGACCGCAATAGGATTTCATCACTAGCCTTATATTCCCCTCCTCGATACTTTCTGTATTCCACAAGGACCCATCCCTCCTTGACACCCGACACATTCCCCTGCAACCACAGGAGGTGCCACACTTATTCCTATACCACCATCGTCCAGGGGCCTAATCAGCCCTTCCCGATGAGGCAAAGATTCATGTGTATCTCCTCCTACTTTATCCACCACGTTTGGTTTTCTCTTGTGGCCTCCTCTGAGAGCTGGCAGAGTATGTTTGGAGCTTGGTGCAGAGATGCTGGGAAAGGAAACTGATGTTGATTTACCTCTCCTGCCAATATATTTGTAGGATTTTGTAGAAATTATGTCGGTAGTACTATCATGATTTGGATTCATAAATTCATAAATTTGGATTGGCCAAATTTTGTGTCTTCCACCACAGTGATGAATGCTGTGGTGGATGTTTATGCTAAATTTTTATTGTGTTTTTGTGTGTTCTTTTTTCATTGTACCGCTGCTGGCAAATTCATTTCACTTGCACTTTATGTGCAAGTGATGAATAAAACTGATTGATTGATTGATTGATGTTGCCTAAGTCTCTGAAGTGGACAAGGATCACTTTGCCTGTGCTGGGTTTGAACATCTGGTTCTACAAACATTCTCTTACTCAACCAGCTGAAGGCATGCACAGTAGAAAGGATTTTGTCATCAATGACTCTTTCAATGGTAGCTCCTGCAATGTGGGAATTGATCTGCACAAACACCGTTGCCTTCATTGGTCAGAGCATTGAGTATAGGAGTCAGGAAGTCATGATGCAGCTTCATAGGACTTTGATTAGACTTTGATCGGAGTATTGTGTGCAGTTCTGGTCACCCCAATGTAGGAGGGATGTGGAGACTTTGGAAAAGGTGCAGAAGAAGTTTATCAGAATGATGCCTGGATTAGGAAGTATAAAGGTTGGAATTAAACTTGGACTGCAGAAGCCAAGAGGTAGCAGATCAACTTGCTGCATGTTCGTGCGCCACAATGTGTTTTGTAGGCGAAGCGTAACTCCCAACTTTTATGTTCAATTCATGAACAATAAATAGTGAAATTCAATTAGCTTTCCATGCTACTTGCTCACTGACCTTTTGAGAAACGTACTAGGACATTTAAGTCCCTCTGCAATCTCTCACCATTTTAGATATTTTTTGTGCGAAAATGGATGATTTTATATTTTCCACATTATGTACCATTTTTTCAGACCTATGTCCACTCACAACCTATTTATATGCCTTTTGCAGAGTCTTTGTGTCCTGTTCACAGCTGTTTTCCACCTGTGTCCCAAGCATAAATGTGTCTTTTTCCTCAAAACCTTTGACATTTTTAAGACCTGACTTTTCATCAAGAGGGGAAGCGACCCAGATACCTGCACATTCACTTCTACAATCCAGCAATGACAAATGTACTGCCGTTTTTCTCGCCATGACTGTTATAGCTCAGATTTTATACTCATGATACATTGGCCGTTGGAATTGATGGACTGCTTTGAATTCTGCAAAATAATAATCGTCAAATACCGGTTTGTAAGCGCATCTTTAATGTTGTTATGTTCCAATATATTGTGAAATTGCTTTGCTTTTTTAAGTGTGAGGCTAACCAAAAAATGTTTGCATGCCACTTGGTGTGATTGATTGGGCTTTAAAATATCATTTTATATTGAGAGTTATGTTCTTGTTAATCACCTGCAGACGAAAGGGAAAATTACAATTACTATAAATCAAACATACATATTTAAAGTAATTTAATTTTCCTTTCCATATCAAATTAATTTAATTAGTAATTATTGACCCAAAGCAGTCTGGGCAGATATATTGCTTAAATCTATAAATTGAAAAGATCTTTCAGAAATCCTTCCATGTCATATGTTAGTCGACCACTAGACGGTGATGCTGCAGTATATATTCAGTGAAATGTGGAGGACATTTTAAAATGGGGTTTAATTTAGACTGCTAGAAAATGTGTGCCGGAAGCAAAACAAATGCGAAATGTAAATAACCCAACCATGCACCCTTTGGATCTGATCCATGATGCCGAAAAATATGTGCTCCCATCTGATCATTATTTCAGCATCAAACCACTGTAGCGAACATCCACAAGGATAATATTGAGTGGTTGAACTGTTGAAGTCACTTTTGATGACTGAAGGCCTGCCTTCTTCAGGTATGTCTGTACCTCTGAAACGAGAGATGTGCACGGTCAGAAAAGTGCTGGCAGAAGTCATTCCACAGGTTTGGAAAGGTGGAACAGGTACAGAGGAGAGAGAATGGTGGAATTAAATGCTCAATTCTATGGCTTGAACCCAGAAACCCAAATCTAACTCTGAAGAAGGGTCTCGACCCGAAACGTCACCCATTTCTTTTCGCCAGAGATACTGCCCGTTACTCCACCATTTTGTGTCTATCTTCGGTGTAAACCATCATCTGCAGTTCCTTACTACACAAAAGAGAGAGAATTGGTCTGTTTTCTGCCACAGCTTTGAATGCCTTGATCGATGAGTGAGGAATAATGACAGAGATCCCATACCTAGAGGTGGATGGTGTCTGATCTACTGGCAGTGTGAGAGTGATCCACCCAAGATCAGTGCTAGGGCCTAATGGCAATGGTGGAGTGATTACATGATTACTCCACCATTCACAGTTTCCTCCGGGTGCTGCAGTTTAAGGATAAGGGGGAAATCTTTTAGGATGAGGAAAACATTTTTTTACAATGAGAGTGGTGAATCTCTGGAATTCTGTGCCACAGAAGGAAGTTGAGGCCAGTTCATTGGCTATATTTAAGAGGGAGTTAGATGTGGCCTTTGTGGCTAAAGGGATCAGGGGGTATGGAGAGAAGGCAGGTACAGGACACTGAGTTGGATGATCAGCCATGATCATATTGAATGGCGGTGCAGGCTCGACGGGCCGAATGGCCTACTCCTGCACCTATTTTCTATGTCTATGTCTATCTCGTACGAGTGGCAAAACCAAGTAACACCGTTTCTCTTTTTTTTAAAGAGATACAGCATGGAAACGGGCCCTTCAGCCCACTGGGTCCATGCCGACCATCATTCATCCAGTCGCACTAGTTCTGTGTAATTCCACTTTTGTATCCACTCCCTACAAACTCGGGGAAATTTGCAGACGCCAATTAACCTACTAACCCACACACGTCTTTAGGAATTGGGAGGAAACTGCAGCACCAGGACGAAACATGGTCACAGGGAGGACATGCAAACTTCACGCAGACAGCACCCGAGATCAGGATCAAACCAGGGTTTCTGGTGCTGTGAGGCTGCGGCTCTACCGGCTGCACCTCTGTGCTGCCCCTGCACTTCTCGGCAATTGCATCACGGAATCTACTGCTCCACACTATACACTCCACAGCTAGGATTGCCACCCATCAGGACACTGACCTAGCATTCATATATAGTCTGAACAAGGGTCTCGACCCAAAACGTCACTCGTCCCTTCGTTCCAGAGATGCTGCCTGTCCCGCTGAGTTACTCCAGCTTTTTGTGTCTATCTTCATGTATACAACCCATGTAGAGCCGCTGGCCTCACAGCGCCAGACGCCCTGGTTTGATCCTGTGGGTCTCCTTCGGGTGCTGCAGATTCTTCCCATATCCCAAAGACGTGTGGGTTAGTAGGTTAATTGGCCTCTGCCCACGACTGCGTTCTCCCCATGACTGTGGGATTGCTCCAGTTTCCTCTCACATTCCAATGACGTGGGTTAATTGGCTTTGGTAAAATTGTAAAAATTGTCCCTAGTGTGTACGATGGTGATCGTTGGTCGGTACAGACTCGGCAGCCGAAGGACCTGTTTCCGCACTATCTCTAAACTAAACTAAAGTGATTGCAGGTTGAGGGGAATTTGGATGTGAGAAGGCAGATAGAGCAGGTCGACTTAATGGAAGCAATACTAAAAATTAACCAGGAGTCCCCTGGATCAGTAATTTGGAGAACATCATCTGGTCACCCACCAATCTGGTGGTACTGACACAGATTGTGCACCATCCTCTCCTGCACGTTAGAGCCAGTTTGATGATGTATATCTCAATGACTCCCCGGGTACATTTAATGGTGATTTTGGGGATTGGGGCTATTGGTAATCATCACGTTTGTCTAAGACCTCTGGGATGTGGCCAGAGACCCAGGATAAATCTGGATAGTTTGCAAGTACGTGTGACGTTCAGCAGATTTTCATTCTGTGTCCTCAATTACACACAAACTAAGAGAAGCTTGTAGCTAAGTGGGTGTGCTTTGAAGGCCAATAACCTGCTATTGCCAGATTTGCTGCCAGGTTGGAGACCAAATGAGTAATTGCCAGTTGAAAATGTTGTGCATATCAGGTGATGACATCTAGATATTAAAATTCTTCAACAAAATTATCATCTTTTTATTAATGTGCTACAAAGTGACTACTTTTAACCACTTTAATAACTAGTGCTTTTTCTTTCCCCTCTGTGGAAAAACTGGTCAGCTGATGTAAAAATACAAGATGTTCATTCTACCGAAGAAATCAAAAAAAACCTGGAGTAATTCAGCTGGTCAGGCCACATCTCTGGAGAAAAGGAATAGCTGACCCGCTGAGTTGCTCCAGCACTTGGTATTTTGCTCATTTGTAACTTGTTCTGATTTAAATTAGACGATAGACAATAGGTGCAGGAGTAGGCCATTCGGCCCTTCAAACCAGCACCGCCATTCAATATGATCATGGCTGATCATCCACAATCAGTACCATGTTCCTGCCTTCTTCCAATATCCCCTGACTCCGCTATCTTTAAGAGCCCTATCTAGCTCTCTCTTGAAAGTGTCCAGAGAACCTGCCTCCACCACCCTCTGAAGCAGAGAATTCCACAGACTCACAACTCTCTCTGTGAAAAAGTGTTTCCTCATCTCCGTTCTAAATGGCTTACCCCTTATTCTTAAACTGTGGCCCCTGGTTCTGGACTCCCCCAACATCGGGAACATGTTTCCTGCCTCTAGCGTGTCCAAACCCTTAATAATCTTATATGTTTCAATAAGATATCCTCTCATCCTAAATTCCACAATATACAAGCCCAGCCGCTCCATTCTCTCAGCATATTACAGTCCCTCCATCCCGGGAATTAACCTTGTGACAAATTGGTCTCAAAGGGCCTGGAAAAAATACTGGTCATTGACGTATACATGTCCTAAAATGGACAGATACAATACTTGTTTCTTGGGCAGGAGGCCAATGTTATTGGAACATACAGGTACTTTAACTGCAAATGTCTGCTGCAAATACTTTGACAGGGCAACATCTATTTTCCATCCATTCACACCAAGCAGTCAGTTGCTGATTAATTGTATTTAATTATACTTCTCATTACATATTTACCCTATTTTCACGATATATGCACCCCAATTTATTATAGAGCATTTTGAACCTTAAAAAGACACAAATGCTAGAGTAACTCAGCAGGTCAGGCATCATCTCTGGAGAACATGAATAAGTGATGTTTCGGGTCAGGACCCCTCCCTCAGACTGCGAATAAGAGTCTCGACCTAAAACGTCATCTGTCCATATTCTCCAGAGATGTTGCCTGACCCGTCGAGTTACTCCAGCATGTTGTGTCTTTTGTGTATAAATCAGCATCTGACGTTTCTTGTATCTCATTTTGAACTGTTAAGCAGGTTCTGGCAATGTACACCTTCTTTCATGAAATCCTCCAGGCAATTCACTTCTGGCAAGCTACGTACTTAATAAAAGTGTGTTTCTCCAGCGAGATTATCAGAGTTGTATTACCTGCTTAAACATGACCTATCCCTACCCCTCCCTCTTCAACAGCCAGAGTTTGAGGGAGAGCCTGGTTGTTAAGAGATGAAAGCTATTACCTGACAAGTGAGAATTTTAACTCCTGTTGTAAACCAATACTTGACAACTGAACCATTCAATAGTCAGGGCTTGAGGAAAGTCCTTGTCCAGCGGAGCCAGGAGTTCATATTGCAACGATCCCTGTCACTAGTGTGTGGTTCATTTGCATGGGGTTTAGGGCACCATTCATTTTCCAAGCCTGTTCAAGGTGGAGCAGAGAAGATCATTGATCATATTACCTGCTCAGCCCCAGTACATTGATCCTTGGGCCATGTTAGGGCAGTAGCTACATTACATTTCAGACATGGTTCTCTATACCATCACCAATTTTACCTTTAGTAACTTTAAGTACGGGTAGGAGTTGGGGCCTAATTTAATTTACACATGCATTCAGATGATATCACAAGATAAGCACAGTATTTTAAACCAACAATGACTCATTTCGTTACCAACCTGCCATCAATAGCTGGCAAGAGCAAGGATATTGGTCATCAAAGAACACATTCTAAGTGACAAGGTTCTCTTGGCTTCTGTGTAATTGAGGACTGAGAATTAAAATCTTCTGAACGTCACGGATATCTGCAACGATTTCAGATTTAATGCAGGCTCTCTGGTCATTATCCCAGAGGCCTCGGGCAAACCTGGGGACTGTCAGTAACTCAGAGCCACGGCACCCCAAACGATCTCGGTATTAAATCATAGAGCTGTAGAGCACACGCCGACCAAGTTGCCCAATGACACTGCACACTGTGCTCAGCATGCTATCACACAAGCAAAGCTGCTAATGGGGACCAAAACGTTGCCGATTTCCTTCGCTCCATAGATGCTGCTGCACCCACTGAGTTTCTCCAACCCATTTTTTCTACCTGCTAATGGAATCAGTGGCTCTCTTTACTGCACATGGAACTTGGTGCAAGATGGCACCAAAGCCAAGCGGTTCTTAGTGTGGTGGTCACAGAAGTCGATCTGCAATCATGCGTTGCAATCGTTCCACTCTAGTAAACAAGTATACAGACACTGTATGGTGTTTAAGTCGGCTTTAATCATCAGTCATAGTGTCACAGTACAATACATGTTAGTTCCACTCTACCACTAGTGCGACTACGTAATATAGGAAGTGAGTGTTAATATGAAGTGTTCAATAAGGTGGAGTTAGTATAGTACATTACTCTGATGCAATAACCAATCTACAATTCTTAAATCTCAACTCCAACAGCAGAACTCTGCACTATGGATGGCTCGATTGTAATCATGTAGTCTTTCCGCTGACTGGTTAACACACAACAAAAGCTTTTCACTGTACCTCGATACACATGTTAATAGACTAAACTAAACTCTGCATTAGATGATTAGTAATTAATGGCTAATGTGCTTTGTATCTATAATGATCATTAATATTTGAATATATTTGCTGCAACTAATGGAGTGCCCCAGAGATCAATTTTTAGCCATCAGTTACTTACTATTTATACAAAAGACATGGATGAGGGGGCAGAATTAAATGGTACTCAAGTTTGACATTGACACATAAATATGTGGAAGAGCAAATTGCGATGAGGATATTGTGACCCTGTAATGGGAGTGTGAGAATGAAACTTGGCAATGGAAGTTTAGTGAGGGTAAGTGTGGTCACTTTGGCAATAGAAAGGAAGATTATCTAATTGAAAAGTAACTGGACCCTTAAGGAAATTAGAGGATTTAGATATTCATGTGTTGCAAGGAATCACAGCCATGAGTACAAAATTCCCTTTCATCCCTGTTTGAAATAGAAAACAAATTGCTGGAAGAACTCAACGGATCAGGCAGCATCTGCTCAAGAAAATGCGCAGACAGTGTTTCAGGTCAGGACCTTTCATTATGGTTAAGGTGCTTAAGATATCTTTATGTAATAGGAATATCCTGTAATTTTATCAACCTGCACGGGTGACTAAATTGTTTGTGGGTGTAAGTGTTTAATGGCAGTAGCCTGTAAATGTTGGATACAAGGTACATTTAAAATCATGTTGCAGATATATAGAGGGCATATTTGTAAAGGAATCGTTTACTGCTTTTGAAAATGGTACCATATATTCCTATTATTTGATCCCTGTAAGCAGAGGGCATGGCACGGCAAGACATTTGAACATGTTTCAGTTCTATGAATGAGTGAAAGGTCAGTCCTGTAAATAATACATGACAATTCAGTGAAGCTCAGAAAGTGTCACTTAATATAGGACCACTGAATGCTGAAATTATGCGTAGAAATTGGCTGCAGGACATGTGGTACAGAAGGGATTCATTGCATGTTGGCACAAAAGAAGTGCCATTTTCTCGCACTTTTCGTAACTTCAGAGCATTCCAAACTGTATTCCTGGGGTTATTGCACCTTTTAAATTTAATTTTGAAACTCAACGAAGCTGATGGTGTAAATATGAAACAAAAACAGAACATCGGCCAAGTGGGATGTTTTTTAAAGTGTACTGAAGAAAGCTCAGGATGTGTACGTCCCCGTTAGAGTGAAGGGCAAAGCAGGCAAATGTAAGGAAGCCTGGCTGACGAGGGAAATTGAGACGTGAGTCAAAAACAAGAAGGATGCATGGGACAGGTATAGGTAGGCTGGGATCAAGTGCATCCCTGGAGGAGTTTCGGGAACTAAGGAGTAAACTAAAAAAGGAAATCAAAAGGGCAAAAAGCACGAGGAGTTAGCTCTGGCGGGTAGCATTAAGGAGAATCCCAAAAGATTTTATAAATACATGGGGGAAAAGGGTAACTAGAGAGACTTCTCAGGATTCAAAGCGACCACCTCTATGTGGAGCCACAGGAGATGGGCAAGGTACTAAATGAGTATTTCTCCTCTGTATTTACCGAAGAGGAGAGTAGGACGGAGGAAATTGGAGCAGTCACTGGAAGTGTCATGAGAGCAGTCCGGGTTACTGTCGAAGAAGTACTGAAGGTACTATCGTGTTTGAAGGTAGACACATCTCCAGGGCCTGATCAGATATATCCGAGGACATTGTGGAAACTAGAGTGGAAATTGCAGGAGCACTGGTTGAAATTTACGAGTCGTCCTTAAATACAGGAAGACTGGTGGGTGGCAAATGTTGTGCCTCTTTTCAAGAAGGGTTGCAGGGAAAATGCTGAGAGCTATAAACCAGTGAGCTTAACATCTGTAGTTAGTAAGTTACTGGAGATATTCTGAGGGATAGGTTATACAGGCAGTTGGATGGGCAAGGGCTGATTAGAATTAGAATTAGAATTTCCTTTATTGTCATTCAGACCTTACGGTCTGAACGAAATTTTGTGCCTGCAGTCATACATACAATAATACAATAATAAACAACAATAAACACAAATTAACATCCACCACAGTGAGTCCTCCAAGCACCTCCTCACTGTGGTGGAGGCAAAAATCTTAGGGCTGCAGTCTCTTCCCTCCTCTTCTCCCTCTGCGCTGAGGCGATACCCCACCGGGCGATGGTACAAACAGTCTCACCGAAGCCCGCAAATCAGGATAGTCAGCATGGTTTTGTACGTAGGAGGTCGTGTCTCACAAATCTGATTGATTTTTTTTTAAGACGTGACCAATAGACAAAAGGTACAGGAATAGGCCATTCGGCCCTTCGAGCTAGCACCGCCATGCAATGTGATCATGGCTGACCATCCCCAATCATTACCCCGTTCCTGCCTTCTCCCCATATCCCCTGACTCCGCTATCTTTAAGTGCCCTATCTAGCTCTCTCTTGAAAGTATCCAGAGAACAGGCCTCCATCGCCCTCTGAGGCAGAGAATTCCCCACTCCCAACTCTCTGTGAGAAAAAGTGTTTCCTCGTCTCCGTTCTAAATGGCTTACCCCTTATTCTTAAACTGGTTCTGGATTCCCCCAACATCGGGAATATGTTTCCTGCCTCTAGCGTGTCCAAACCCTTAATAATCTTATACGTTTCAATGAGATGTCCTCTCATCCTTCTAAACTCCTGAGTATACAAGCCCTGCCGCCCCATTCTCTTAGCATATGACAGTCCCGCCATCCCGGGATTTAACCTTGTAAACCTACGCTGCACTCCCTCAATAGCAAGAATGTCCTTCCTCAAATTAGGGGTTCCAAAACTGCACACAATACTCCAGGTGTGGTCTCACTAGGGCCCTATACAACTGCAGAAGGACGTCTTTGCTCCTATACTCAACTCCTCTTGTTATGAAGGCCAACATGCCATTCGCTTTCTTCACTGCCTGCTGTACCTGCATGCTTACTATCATTGACCGATGAACAAGGACCCCCAGATCCTGTTGTACTTCCCCTTTTCCCAACTTGACACCATTTAGGTAATAACCTGCCTTTGTGTATTTGCTACGAAAGTGGATAACCTCACATTTATCCACATTAAACTGCATCTGCCATGCATCTGATGAGGAGCAGAGCTGTAGATGTTGTGAACATGGACTTCAGTAAGGCATTCGACAAGGTTCCGCATGGTAGGCTGCTCTGGATGGGTAGATCGCATGGGATCCAAGGAGAGATAGCTGACTGGATAGCAAATTGGCTCCATGGAAGGAAGGTGATGGTGGAAGGTTGCTTCTCGGACTGGAGGCCTGTGACTAGTGGTGTGCCTCAGGGTTCGGTGTTAGACCAGTTACTGTTTGTTATCTACATCAATGATTTGGATGAGAACATACAGGGCAAGATTAGCAAGTTTACTAACTTTAAAAGTTAGTGGATTGGCAGATAGTGAAGATGGTTGTGAAAGATTGCAGAAGCATCTGGATCGATTGGCCAGGGGGGCAGAGAAATGGTTGATGAAATTTAATAGAAAAGTGTGAGGTGTTGCATTTGGGAAGTCGAACAAGGGCAGGACCTACACAATAAATGGTAGGCCTCTTGGTGGTGTTGTAGATTAGAGGGATCTAGGAGTACAGGTGCAAGGTTCCTTGAAGGTGAGTCGCAGGTAGATAAGATGGTCAAAAAGGCTTTTGGCACTGGCATTCATCAGTCAGATTACTGAGTATAGAAGTTGGGAGGTTATGTTGCAGTTGTATAAGACGTTGGTGAGACCGCATTTAGAATATTATGTTCAGTACTGGGCACTATGTTATAGGAAAGATATTGTCAAGCTTGAAAGTGTTCCGAAAAGATTTACGAGGAAGTTGCCAGAACTAGAGGGTGTGAGCTATAGGGAGAGGTTGAGTAGGCTGGGTCTCTATTCCATGGAGCGCAGGAGGATGAGGGGTGATGTTGTGGAGGTGTACAAAATCATGAGAGGAATAGATTGGGTATTTGCACAGAGTCTTTTGTCCAGAGTAGGTAAATCGAGGACCAGAGGACATGGGTTTAAGGTGAAGGGGAAAAGATTTAATAGGAATCCGAGGGGCAACCTTTTCACACAAAGGGTGGTGGGTGTATAGAACGGGCTGCCAGAGAAAGTAGTTGAGTCTGGGACTATCCCATCGTTTAAGAAACAGTTAGACAGGTACATGGATATGGACCAAGCGCAGGCAGGTGGGACTAGTGTAGCTGGAACATTGTTGGCCGGTGTGGACGGGTTGGGCCGAAGGACCTCTTTCCACACTGTATCACTCTATGATTCTATCCTGAAAATGCTCAGCTGGTCAGATGGCATCCCTGGACAGAGACATAGTCAACTTTTCTGGGTGAATTCCCTTCGTCAGAACAGAACATATTTAGATACAAGAAGTGTTTTGAGATGCAGAGAAGAAGTGGGGACGGTTGGGGAGTGTCTGTGATGGGACAGAGACCAAGAGTGAATTTCTGTGGTCAGAGGGTGGTAAATCTGTGGAATTCATTGCCACAGACGGCTGTGGAGGCCGAGTCAATAGATATTTTTAAGGCAGAGAGAGATAGATTCTTGGTTCATATGTGTGTCGGGGGTTATGGAGAGAAGGCAGGAGAATGGGATTGAGGGGGAAAGATTGATCGAATGGCGGAGTTGACTGGATGACTGAGTGGCCTAATTTTGCTAGGATGACTTATGAACCTATGGCCTATACAGAATAGCATTGACTGGGAGAGGGCAAAGTTAGTGGTAACTAATCTGCTTGGAGGAGGTGTAAATATGGGGAGAACAGATGAGAGGGAAACAAGGAATGGTGAGACTGGATTGGTGAGATGCAGAACATAGCAGCTGTGGTGTAAAGGAGAAGGCTGGGAGAGCCCAGCAGACCAGGCAACCTCGGGTCAATGCTACCTCCCCTACCCCCTACAGATGCCACCCGACCTGCTGAGCACCACCAGTATTCCTGCTTACAGCAGAACCGACAAGGTTCTCACACAAACTAGAAAACCTGGCCACCTGAATCCCTGATCCATTTGCCTACCTACACCAATACCCACTCCCTTTCTCGAGCCGTCTTCAGAATCAGCCACAGGAGATGCAATGCTTGTCCTTTCAGATCTTCCATTCCCCTTAACCAAAGATACAAGTAGTGAAGCAGTTGAAGTCAGTGTCAAACAGCGTGGAAACAGGCTCTTCGGCCTAATTTGCCCACACTGACCAACATGTCCTATCTTCACTAGTCCCACCTGCCTGCGTTTGGCCTATATCCCTCTAAATGTATCTTAAACATTGCAATAATACCTGCCTCAACTACCTCCTCCTGCAGCTCATTCCATGCACCCGGCACCCTTTGTGTAAACAAGGTACCCCTCGGGTTCAAATTAAATCTTTCTCCCTTCACCTTAAAAATATGTCCTCTGGTTCTCAATTCCCCTGATCCAGGCAAGAGACCCCAATCTATTCCTCTCGAGATTTTGTATACCTCGATTACATGATGAGGTTTTGTACACCAAACAATCACCCCACATCCTCCAGCACTCCAAGGAATAGAGGCTTAGCCTCCTCAACCTCCCCCCATTGCTCAGACCCTCGAGTCCAGGCAATGTCCTCGTCAAAAAACGTCTTCCAATAGACAATAGGTGCAGGAGTAGGCCATTCGGGCCAGCATCGCTATTCACTGTGATCATGGCTGATCATCCACAATCAGTACCCCGTTCCTGCCTTCTCACCATAATCCCCTGACTCCACTATCTTTAAAAGCTCGAACTCTCTTGAACGCATTTAGAGTACGTGCTCAGTGCTGATGATGGTAATGACTTCACAAACAATTATAATCCCCAGTGCTCAGATTAACAGGTTTGACCCCAGAAGTTACAGATGGGGCAATACTCATGGCATCTGTTGGATGCCACATAAAACATAGAACATAAACAGTACATTATATGAAAAGCCCCTTTTTCCTACATTGTCTGTGCTGACCAACTCTTATTGACCGGACGTTATACAAGAAGCACAGGTGTCAGAGGTTATAGGGAGAAGGCAGGAGAATGGGGTTAGGAGGGAGACATAGATCAGCCATGATTGAATGGCAGAGTGGACTTGATGGGCCGAATGGCCTAATTCTACTCTTATTCCTTATGACCTGATGAGAACTCCAAGCAATAAATGTGCTTGCTTCTTCTGCAACTGTACTTGATCTCGTCATCTGACTATGAGTTTTTAATGGAAATGTTTCATGGAACATCTGGATAAAAAATGCATTTGCTTTTCTTGTTGGTTGTGGGGTGTGGCCTGACAACAAGCTGGTCGGTATCTAAATGTACATAAATGTTTTCATGTACCTTTATGGGTCCCCCCCAGTATTCTGCATCATTTGTGATGTTTTGCCAACGAAGCAAGTGGAACAAATATCTAAAGCAGCAATGACAATGGCCACCTGAACAACAGTGAGAATTGAAAATTGGTGGTTTGGAGGTTCCAGGTTTGCATAGGCCTGCAAATTAGGGTCTAAAGCCGGTTGGATGGCACTTTTTCCTAATGCTGTTTCCTCGTATTGGTAGTTGCAAAATAAAGCCAGTGCACCCTGGTGATCTTGTGTCATGTCTTTTTTGTTTACTGTGCGGGCAAAAACCGTAATTCCCGCTGTTAGGACTTTCAGTAGTTTCAAGTCCCTGGCTCTGATTGAAGCTCCGACATGTTTTCAAAACACTGGTTGACACTGGGAACATTCAGTGTTTTGCAGTTCCCTGGTGGTAAGTGTCTTGCTGTGGTGTCCAATAATGCCTGTCCTTATAGCTGGTTGAATGACAAGTAGTCGATACTTGCAGCTATTTTAGGTTCCAGGTTTTGGCCAGTTTGGTCGGGTTGAATAAACTGGGACACCATATCCAATAGGTTTTCTTGCACCCCATGTGCACTAGGGGTATGTTCTGCACCCCTCTTCAGGGTCAGCCCAGAATTGACCCCCTGTACTCCCCTCTGATGAGGGAGAAACACTGTGCAGCCCTACAAGAGGTACTGCTGTAGGACTTACTAGCTGCCCACTGTGACTAGTCTCCATCTCCCGGAGCCTGTCACTTTGGAGTACTTGCTCCAACAGCCGCTCCAACTGGCTCCAATGCTCTCGGGTACTGGCCACTCGCGGCTATTCAGAGTCGGACTCATCGGAGTCAACGACTCTGTTAGTTTTTTGCTTCGCTCTACTGCCCGGCCGTGGCCGATGCGGGAGCGAAGTCGGGCACAGCTGTTCCCATTTCGGGAGATTGGCGTGCCGTTGGCTGCTGCTGCTGGCTGCCCGCAACTCCGCGGTTCTCCCCCGCCAGCTTTTCCGCAGCCTTCGTGGATCTGGTCCATGTCTCCACCTGTAAGGTAAGTGGAAGGAAAGCAGAGTCTCCTTACCTGCTGTTCCCGGCTTTCAAATTCTGCCGCTAAGGAGAACATTCCCCCTGCTGTGACTCGTTGCAATGCATGTAGCGATATGACACGCATGCGTCCTGGCGGGGTTCTTCACGCAGTCACTCGCGTGACTCCAAAGTAAAATCAGGATCGAACCCTGACCCTGTAAAGCAGTAGCTCTACCATGACACCACTGTGCTGCGCTGTATCTCTGAACTAAACTAAACTAAGCTCGATGATTGCTGAGGGAAGCAAGGGTCAAAATCACCAAGTGTTGTGCACATTCATTCAATCCTTTTTAAATACAGGGGTGGTATTAGAGGAGAGAAAGCTTGCAATATTGGGTTATATTTTAATAAAAGGGTGAAGGAAAAATCTAGAAATCAGAAACCGATTTAACATGGAACATTTTTCAGGGAATCTAGTTGTTGAGACAAATCTCGGCCACTTGTTGGATTTGTTTCTTGTGTTTGTTACTTTATCAAATGTCATTTGAAATAAACATCAACACTACCTGGAGGAAAAAAGGAACTGCAGATGCTCGTTTACAAAAAAAGACACAGTGCTCGTTTACAAAAAAAGTGCTGGAGTAACTCAGCGGGACAGGCAGCATCTTTGGAGAACATGGATGAGTGGCGTTTTGAGTTGGGACCCTTCGTCAGTCTTTTTTGTAAACGAGCATCTGCAGTTCCTTATTTCCCCAGAGGTAATGTTGATGTCTATTTCAAATGACATTTGATAAAGTAACAAGCACATTTTAGACATAGACAACAAAGCTGATGAAATAGGAAGTGAAAACATGTATGTTAGATAGGCTGGGAAGAATAACACAAAAGATTTGCACTGACTGCAAAACCAAAATAGTCCAGATACTGGAAATTTAAAATAAAAACGGAAAATGCTGGAACTGTTCAGCAGTTCAGGTCAATTGACTTTGGTGACAATGGGTGTGTTGAATGGCTTTTACATAGTGGTATTCTCTGGTTTAGTACTGGGAGCAGTGCTGTCTTTTTAAATCGTTATTTGATTACATTACATAGCTATGGAGGTGCAGGGCACAAATTGGTAATATGCAGATGCAGAGAAAATGATAGAAATGGACTTAGATAAGGGAAAGGCCAATGGAATATGCTGACACAATGTAGTTGAAATCTAACATTGGAACAAAGAGGTGACATGTTTTGGTTTAAAGATACAGCATGGAAACAGGCGCTTAGGTCCGCAGAGCTCTTGCCGGACATCGATCACCCGTTCACACCAGTTCTGTGTTATTCCACTTTCGCATCCACTCCCTGCATACTAGGGCAATTTATAGATGTCGATTAACCTATAAACCAGCACGTCTTTAGCATGTGGGAGGAAACCAGAGCACCGAGAAGAAGCGGGCAAGTACTGTTACAATATTCAAGAAACATTTAGACAGCTACATGGATAGGACAGGTTCAGAGGGATATGGGCCAAATGCAGGCAGGTGGGACTAATGTGGATGGGCCATATTGGTCGACATGGGAAAGCTGGGTCGATGGGCCTGTTTCCACGCTGTATGAATCTGTCACTCTGAAACTTATGCGGTAACAGAGAGAATGTGCAAACTCCAGACAGACTGCACCCGAGGTCAGGATCTAACAAGACTCTTTGGAGTTACTAGCAGTCAAGTCAAGTTTATTCGTCACATACACATATACGAGATGTGCAGTGAAATGAAAAGTGGCAACTTTTGGTAAGAATGAAGAAAGAACATCTATGCCTGATGGTGCAAGATTGAAAAGGGCCAAGAAGAGAAAAACATAAGGAAGGTATGTGAAAAACTTGTTAACAAATCAATCCTAGAAAATAAATCATACAATTCTTTTTTAATTACTGTTATGTGGCAGAAAATCATAATTTTCCCCTCCCTATTGAAACCCAGTGATCACTGTTTCCAGATAAAGTCATAGAGTCCTAGCGTGGAAACGGGCCCTTTCAAAGGAGGATCTCGCGTGGGATACTTGGAACTTTGTTGGTGCCGTTTATGTGGCGACTCAGCAAAGAATGCCATTGTGACTCGTCACATGTGACAATAAAGTATTCATTCATAAGATCATAAGAGATAGGAGAATTAGGCCATTCGGCCCATCGAGGCCACTCCGCCATTCAACCGTGGCTGATCTATCTCTCCGTCCAAACCCCATTCTCCTGCCTTCTCCCCATAACCTCTGACAACCGTACTAATCAAGAATTCATGGGGAAACTTCCATCATGCTGCCTTAAGACAGTCTGTCATTGAACACTTCCCCGGTGAGGCTGGTCTAGGACCATTATCAGCTTGGTCTTTTGGCTATCCTTGCTCCATATCTCCACCCACCCACCTCTTGATACTCCAATTCCCCACCCCCCAACTCTGTGGTTCCTTACTGCGCTCATGGAAGAACTTGTCCTCCACTGCACACCACCTAACTCGCTTTCAGTGTGATCCCTCTTCCTCTCTTCCCCACCTCCAATCTGCCCATTTTACCAAAATGTTCCCATGCCCTATAGCCAAGGCCCACAGCCACTGACTCACCGGACTGTCTCAGCCACACTCAGAGTGGACTATCAGGTGGCAGAAATGAAACAGTGGAAAGGTCAGAACTGTAATCTTAATGTTGATTGGAACCTTAGATAGACACAAAATGCTGGAGTAAAGAGATAGATGATGTTCCAGGTCAGAACCCTTCTCCAGACTCTGAATTTATTCCAGCATTTATTTCAAGAGGGCTAGAATACAAAAACAGGGATGTAATGCTGAGGCTCTACAAGGAGCTGGCTAGGCTGCTTTTGGAGTACTGAGAGCAATTTTGGGCACTGTATCTGAGGGTTGATATACTGGCTCTGGAGAAGGTCCAAGGGAGGTTTACGAGAATGATCTCAGGAATGAGTGGGTTGACATATGATGAGCGTTTGACGGCACTCGCTGGAGTTTAGAAGGATGAGAGGGTGACCTCATTGAAACCTACCGAATAGTGAAAGGCTTGGATAGAGTGGTTGTGGAGAGGATATTTCCACTAATGGTAGAGTCTAGGACCAGAGGTTATAGCCTCAGAATTAAAAGATGTTCCTTTGGAAGGAGGAATTTCTTTAGTCAGACAGTGGTGAATCTATATTTGATTCATAGAATCAGAGGCTGTGGAGGCGTCAATTGAAAATTTTAAGGCCGATGGATAAAATCTTGATTAGTACGGGCGTCACTGGTTATGGGGAGAAGGTAGGAGAATGGAGTTGAGAGGGATGGATAGATCCGCTATGATTGAATGATGTAGACATGATGGGCCGAATGGCCTAATTCTGCTCCTATCACTTATGACATGACCCAAAACGTCACCTATTCCTTTTCTCCAGAGATGCTGGCTGACCTGCTGAGTTACTCCAGCATTTTTTGTCTATCTTCTGTATAAACCAGCACCTGCAGTTCCTTCCGACACATTGATTAGTACCTTAGTAGCAATACCCATCTGGTGCACTCTTGTAATTTGTTAGAAATTCCACGGCTTATGACTGCAGTAGCCAAGAAGTTATACTTTACCTATATTTATTTTTAAATGGAACAATTTGGATTGATCTCAAATCTAGAAAACAAATTTCAGCAAAGTCAAGAAGGTTTCAGACTGGGTACAGAACAGATTTATTAGATTCAAGAGCTTCAAGTTCCTAGGCAAGCATATGGCTGGATATTTGGTCTGGGCCCAGAACGTGATCCACCACATGATCTAATGACTAGTGGAGTTCTGCAGGGCTCGGTGCTGGGGTCACTGCTCTTCACTTAGAATATTGATGATTTGGATGCGGGGATTGAAAGCTTTGTGGCCAAGTTTGGGGCTGATACTAAAATAGGTGGAGGGGCAGGTAGTGTAGAGAAAGCAGGACTCTGCAGAAGGACTTGGATATATTGGGAGAGTGGGCAGAGAAGTGGCAGATGGAATATAGTGGAGTAAAGTGTGGAGTCATGCATTACGGTAGTAGGAATAAAGGCATAGATTGTTATTTTCTAAATGGGGAGAGAATCCAGAAATCGGAGGGACAAAGGGACTTGGAATGCTGGTGCAGGATTCCCAAAAAGTTAATCTACGTCGAATCAGTAGTAAAGATGGCAAACGCAATGCTAGCATTTATTTCGAGAGGACTTGAATACAAAAACAAGGATGTAATGCTGAGGCTTTATATGGTGCTGGTCAGACTGCGTTTGGAATATTGTGAGCACTTCTATAAGTTCAGTTGAGTATTCGTCAACATACTAAACCTGCTCAATCTTCCAAGGATGTAGAATCATTGATGAACTTTCTTTGTGGTTGCATCGTAAATTCATAAATGATAGGAGTAGAATTAGACCATTCGGCCCATCAAGTCTATGTCATTCAATTATAGCTGATCTATCTCTTCCTCCTAACCCCATTCTCTTGCCTTTTCCCCATAAACTCTGACGCCCCTTCTAATCAAGAATCTATTTATCTCTGCCTTAAATATATCCGCTAACTTTGCCTCCACAGCAACAAATTCCAGTTTCACTACCGTCTGACTCAATAAATTCCTACTCATCTCCTTCCTAAATGAATGTCCTTTAATTCTGAGGCTATGGCCTCGTGTCCTAAAATCTCCCACTAGTGGAAACATCCTCTCCACATCCACTCGATCCAAGCCTTTCACTATTCTGTACGTTTCAATGAGGTCCCCCCTCATTCTTCTAACCTCCAGCGAGTGCAGGCCCAGTGCTGTCAAACACTCATCATAGGTTAACCTACTCATTACTGGGATCATTCTCCTCGGGTAAGGCTCCTCTGGACCCTCTCCAGAGCCAGCACATCCTTCCTCAGATATGGGGCCCAAAATTGCTCACAATATTCCAAATGTGACCTGACCAGTGCCTTATAGAGCCTCAGCATTACATCCCTATTGTTGCATTCAAGCCCTCTAAAGATGGCGGATGTGCAGGAGTGGGCGCCGTCTGTGTATGGCAGCCTGCCCGCAGTCCGTCTCTTCACCTTTTTTTATTTTGTCCTGTTAAAAAATGTTAGTTAGTTAGTTGGAGGTCTTTTATGTGGGGGGTGGGGGGAGAAACTTTAGTTCTTAGTCCCCTACCTGGTCGGAGAGGCAGCATCCCTCCGAGCTGCTTCTTCGCCCCGTCCTCGCAGCCTACCATCGTGAATGGAGCGGCGTTTCCTGTCGGGACCGGCCGGGACTACAGCTTCGGCGGCGGTGCAGCGCTGGGATACCAACAGGGAGCGGGCGATGCCTTACCAGGTCGTGCGGTAAGCTCCGGCCGCGGGCAGCGCTGGATTTGGAGCGCCGCGGAGCCTGGGATCGAGTTGCCGGGGTTGGAGCTCAAACCAGCGCAGCCTGAGGGCTCCGGGGAGGAGGCAGCCGCTCCAGACTTTCCAAGCCGCTTGAGGAATGTTTCAC
Organism: Leucoraja erinaceus; assembly: GCF_028641065.1. Classification (NCBI taxonomy): domain Eukaryota; kingdom Metazoa; phylum Chordata; class Chondrichthyes; order Rajiformes; family Rajidae; genus Leucoraja; species Leucoraja erinaceus. The sequence continues at coordinate 81,833,959 of NC_073381.1, forward strand.
CCAACGCCGGATGTTCCATCTTCACGGCAAGAGGGCCCTGAAAATCATCGGACTGGCTGCAAGGCCACAAATGGGCCCCGACCTCGGGTGTTTCAGAGGAAGAGGACTTAACTTTCTGGTGCCTTTCCCCACAGTGGAAATTTTTGATTCTGCTGTGGGGGGACGTTTGTGTTGAACTCTATAATGTGTTGTGTCCATTTTATTTATTTTTTAACCTTTTTCTATGGTTTGTATGGAAACTTATTATCTATTTTATGTAAAGCACTTTGGTGTCAATGCGAGTTGACTTAAAACGTGCTATATAAATAAAACTTACTTACTTGCTTACTTACTAAATAAATGCTAGAATTGTGTTTGCTTTCTTTATTACTGATTCGACTTGCAGATTAACTTTTTGGGAATCCTGCACAAGCGCTCCAAAATCCCTTTGTACCTCCGATTTCTGGATTCTCTCCCAATTAAATTTATTTAAAAAACAAATTTTCTGGAGTCTTTCACATTTTCCCAGTGTTAAAGTTAGCCAGTTCTCCTATTCTTGACTATAATCCTTCTTTTCTTTCTCCTTGTGTTAATGTTGCATTGACTGACACTCATACTATTGATGATAGAAGGAATGGATCTTCAGTCTGAAGAAGGCTCTCGACATGAAACGTCGCCCATTCCTTGCCTCCAGAGAAGCTGCCTGACCCGCTGAGTTACTCCAGGATTTTGTTTTTATCTATGGTATAATCCTAGCATCTGCAGTTCCTTCCTGCAGAATATATTATTTGGCCTTCTGTTAATTTATATTAATTAGGAGTCTTTAATATACAGAAATATCTCAAATCACTTTAAAAAATGAATTTGGCAGAGAGACTGAATGTGCAGAGAGAAAACCAAAAATGTTATATCGTTTGTGCTCTCTCCTGCTAATATCCATCATCCACAATCTTCCTGTGCTCTAATTAATTCATTAAATCGTGTTCTTTTACCTAAAATATTTCCCGTGCCTCAGTCATATATCTCAACGTGTTATATTTTATCTGACTCCGGATTTATAAATTCATAGAATTATACAGCATGGAAACAGGCCCTGCGACCTAACGTGTCCATGCCAACCAAGATGATTACCTATGCCAGTCTCATTAGCCTGTATTTGTCCTATATCCCTCTACGTACATTGTCTCCCCGTGTACCAGTCCAAATGCTTTTAAAATATTATATTTGTATTTACCTGTATCACTGCCTCCGGAAGCTCGTTCTGGATACTTGCCGCCCTCTTTGTGAAAAACCTGCCCCATAGATCCTGAGGGCTGGATCCTCTCACTTTTGATAAGATGCGCTCAAGAGATCATTAAGGTGCGTTCAAGAGATCAGTAAAGAAAATTAGAGGTTACACAAAAAAGCTGGAGAAACTCAGCGGGTGCAGCAGCATCTATGGAGCGAAGGAAATAGGCAACGTTTCGGGCCGAAACCCTTCTTCAGACGAGTCTGAAGAAGGGTTTTGGCCCGAAACGTTGCCTATTTCCTTCGCTCCATAGATGCTGCTGCACCTGCTGAGTTTCTCCAGCTTTTTTGTGTAACCTTCGATTCTCCAGCATCTGCAGTTCCCTCTTAAACAAGAAAATTAGAGGATTGTGTTGGTATAACAAGTTAGACAGGCTTGGATTGTTTTCTCTGGAATGTCAGAGGTTGAGGGGAGACCTAATTTATAAAAGGCAGAATATATATAAGAGGCAGAAATAGAGACAGTCAGAACTCTTTCCTTTCTATCCATTAACCAACCCTCAATCCTCAACCCTCATTCTATCAGGTCTCCCCTCAACCTCTGACATTCCAGAGGAAACAATCCAAGTCTGTCTAACTTCCCCATATAGCTAATACACGCTAATCCAGACATCATTCTGGTACATTCTGGCATCAGTCTGAAGAAGGGTCTTGACCCGAAAAGTCACCTATTCCTTCTCTCCAGAGATGCTGCCTGTCCTGCTGAGATACTCCAGCATTTTGTTGCTATCTTCGGTTTAAACCAACATCTGCAGTTCCTTCCTACACATCATTCTGGTAAGCTTCTTCTGAACCCTTTCGAAAGCCTCTACATCCTTCCTGTATTGGAACAACCAGAACCACATCCAATACTCCAAATGTGGCCAAACCAAAGTCCTATAAAGCATTATCATAACTTTCTGACTCTTATAATCAATGCCACAACCAATGAAGGCAAGCAGGGCATTGCATATACCCACTTTCGGAGAGTTCTGGACTTGGAACCCAAGATCCGTCTGTACATCAATGCTGTTAAGGGTTTCCCATTAATTGTATATTTTCCTCTTATATTCCACCTCCCAAAGTGCAACACCTCATACTTGCTCGGATTAACCTCCATCTGCCATTTCTCTGCAGATTTTTAAATCCTCTATCCTTCAAAAAAGTTTATGTTCACTTTATCCATGCCCCTAATGAGCTTGTACACCTCAATAAGGTCACCCCTCTGCCTCCTGGGCTCCAAAGATAAAAAGTCCCAGGCTGTTCAACCTCCCTTTTACACAAGCCCATAAGTCCTGGTTACATCCTGGTGAATCTCTTCTGCACCATTTCCAACTTAATTTAGTTTATTATCGTCACGTGTACCGAGACACAGGAAAAGGTTTTTGTTATATGCTATCCAGTCAGCAAAAGTACTATATATGATTACAATCAAGTCATCCACAGTGTACAGACGCAGGATAAAGGATATAACATTTAGTGCAAGATAGTCCGTTTAAAGATAGGTCGAAGGCCTCTTCTGTGGTAGAAGACAGGACCTCTCTCTAGCTGGTGAGAGGACTGTTCAGTTGCCTGATAACGACTGGGAAGAAACTTAATGACATCCTTCCTGTTGCTAGGTGCTGTTAACTGCACGCAGTACTCTGAGTGTGGTCTAACCAATGACTTGTACAGCTGCATCGTGATGTCTCAATTTTTGTACTCCGTAGTCCTTCCAATTATGGCAGGCGTGCCCACCTGACTCCGTCACATTAAGGGAACCATACACCTATGGTCCCAGATCTCTCTAAGCTGCAACAATCTCCCTGGTCATACAATTTACTGTGCAGGTCCTGCCCTGGTTTGACAGACCAAAGTGCAAAACCTCACTTATCAGACTTAATTCCATTTAACATTGGAGCGGACCAGGTTGGCACAGTGGCGCAGCGGTAGAGTTGCTGCCTTACAGCGCCGGAGACCCGGGTTCGATCTTGACTATGGGTGCTGTCTGTACGGAGTTTGTACGTTCTCCCCGTGACCTGCCTGGGTTTTCTCCAATATCTTCTATTTCCTCCCACACTTCAAAGTTGTACAGGTTTGTAGGTTAATTGGCTTGGGTTTGTATACTTGGTATAAGTGTAAATTGTCCCTGGTATGTGTAGGCTTGTGTTAATGTGCGGGGATCGCTGGTCGGTGTTGACTCATTGGGCCGAAGGGCTTGTTTCCGCGCTGTATCTCTAAACTAAAGTAAACCGTTCCTTGGCCCACCTTCTCAGGACGATAAAACCCCGGATGCCTGGACGTCAGTCAGTCACTCTGGAAGATCTCGAGGGAGAGGCCACAACTGTGATTCTAAGCTGTGAATCAACTGAACTGTGAGTCTGCAATGTACTTGCAATAAATGATTTGTTAGCCCTTAATGACAATGCAATGAGATGTTTGGTCTGCCCTGTGCTTGAGACTGCAATGCAAAATGGAAATGAAATGACAATGCCATGAGTTGTTTGGCCTATCCTGTGCTTGAGACTGCAATGCAAAATGGAAATGAAATGACAATGCCTTGAGTTGTTTGACCTGCCCGGTGCTTGAGACTGCAATGCAAAATGGAAATGGAAATGACAATGACATGAGTTGTTTGGCCTGTCCTGTGCTTGAAATGGCAATGCAAAATGGAAATGGAAATGAAATGAGTTGTTTGGCCTGCCCTGTGTTTGAAGTGGAATTGAAATGAAATGAGTTGTTTGGCCTGCCTCAAACGACTAATTTCGGCCTACAATGCCCATATTAGCCGAGTAACCAGTCCCATTTGCCCAAAATGCCCGTATTAGCCCAGGAGGAGCATTTTGGCCCAAAAGGCCAGGAAAGGTCCAGAAAAGGTGCCTTTCACTGAGATTTCTCAGATTTTTACTTTATTTTTAAAGCTTCCCTTTGGCCCATCAGGCCTGTACTAGCCCAGGAGGAGTCCCTTCGGCCCATCAGTAAGTATTCCCCTGCAAGTATTAAACCTCACCTCAGTATTTTTCTCCCTCTCTTCATTGGCTCCCTGTGAGATCCAGTCCAGGATAGACTTTCCTCTTTCATTGGTGTGATCTGCAGAAAAAGATGAAAAATGTTTTAAATTGATTCTACACCCTCTCTTCCTTCTGTCTCATCTGTTTTGGGCAGAATTTCTGGCAGTTTCTGAGCTGCCAGCCCACCAGGCATGAGTGATTGAGCTGCCAGCCCACCAGGCCTGAGTGACTGAGCTGCCAGCCCAAAAATCCATTTGGCCCAATGTCCATATTAGCCCTCTTGAAACCAGTCCATTTGGCCTACAACACCCATACTAGCTCTCCAGAAATCCCCCCAACCCCCACTGGCCACCAATATTGGAACTGGTGGAGAGGTGGAATATTGCAGTGGAATGGAGTCGAGGGGGGAGGTGAAGGGACAGGTGTTGCATTTCTTGCGGCTGCAACGGAAAGTGCCCGGGGAGGGGGTGGTACGGGACGGAAGGGAAAAATTGACAAGGGAGTTGCAGAGGGAGCGGTCTTTGCGGAAGGCAGACATGGGGGGAGATGGGAAGATGTAGCGAGTGGCGGGGTCACGTTGGAGGTGGCGGAAATGGCGAATGGAGTCGAGGGGGGGGGGGAGGTGAAGGGACAGGTATTGCATTTCTTGCGAATGTTAAGGTGGAATATTGCTCTGGAGGACCAGCCCTCCCGTGTGAACATGGGACCTGACGGGTCCAACTTAGTCTGGTAATCATCTAAAAACAAGATGAAATCTAACCACTTGTCCTTACACTCATAGTTCATAAGTGATATTAGAAGAATTAGGCCATACGGCCCTTCAAGTTTACTCCACCATTCAATCATGTCTGATCTATCTTCCCCATCTTAACCCCATTCTCCTGCCTCCTCCCCATAACCCTTGACACCCTTACTAATCAAGAATCTCTGCCTTAAAAAAATCCATTACTTGGTCTCCAAATATCCATTGACTTGGCCTCCAAAGCATTCTGTAGCAATGAATTCAACAGATGCACCGCCCTTTGACTATTATATTAATTACACTACTATTGCCAAACTTCCCACCTTCCTGACACTTCAAGGACTTTCACCAACAAGCCACGTGCCTCGACGAGTTAAATTCCAACAACATTGAGGAAACTTGACACCATCCAGATAGAAGTAGCCTCTTGATTGGCACCCATCCACCATATAGAGCATTCATTGGTCTCTCAAAAAAGGATTTGCCATAGAGGGAGCAGAGAGGTCTTTGACGAAAGACTGTCATAGAACTGCAATTGTACCCATATTGCGTCCAATCTGAGGAAGGACATATTGCCATAGAGGGAGTGCAGAGACGGTTCACCAGACTTGATTCCTGGGATGTCAGGACTGCCTTATGAAGAAAGACTGGATAGACTTGGTTTGTGCTCTCTAGAATTTAGGAGATTGAGAGGGGATCTTATAGAAACTTACAGAATTCTTAAGGGGTTGGACAGGCTAGATGCAGGAAGATTGTTCCCAATGTTCGGGAAGTCCCAGGACAAGGGGTCACAGCTTAAGGATTGCAAAAATATTTAAGAGGGAGTTAGATGGGGACCTTGTGGCTAAGGGGATCAGGGGGTATGGAGAGAAGGCAGGTACGGGATACTGAGTTGGATGATCAGCCATGATCATATTGAATGGCGGTGCAGGCTCGAAGGGCCGAATGGCCTACTCCTGCACCTAATTTCTATGTTTCTATTTCTAACACCTCCCGAACGTTGACTCGACCACCAGGAAGGCAATAAGAAACATCAGCAGCAGTAGGTCGCCACCCAAGTCACATACTATTGTGACTTCATCGGCAGTGGGCACTGGAATTGCTTCCTCCAACTATAGCATCCTGGCTACACTGTCATCAGGAATACTGGAGAAGTTCAAGAAAAGATAGACACAAAATGCTGAAGTGACTCTGTAGCTCAGGCAGCATCTCTGGAGAAAAGGAATAGGTGACGTTTCGGGTCGAGACCGAAGACCTTCTTCAATAGAGAGGTCACCAGCAGATTCTGGGGGGAAATTAGGAAAGGACAATGAATCCTGGCGTTTCCAAAGTCCAGGACTATTCGGCAAGAAAAAAAACCTAACTGTCACAGATGCTGCATGACCCGCTGAGTTCCTCCAGCAATTTGTTTTTGTTCAAAATTCAAGTGTCTGCGGTTTTCTGCAGTTCTCTGTAATTCTACCACAAAAATACTTTGCATTGCTAACTGCCTCCATACTTTCCAAGAGCTCTTAAAAGATTCATCTTTTCATCTGTAAGAATTGCAACTTCTTCCCCCCACCTCCAATCCCGCCTTTTTTTCTGCTCCATATCCACAACGCTTTGAAATGTTTCTTTGCGTGAACCTTTGCGATTGAGTTACATTGTCGTGTAAAAAAATAGTGTTACTTCTTGTATCGCAGCGTTACCATAAATGGACGACGGCTGCTATACTCCGGTGTAAAGAATATGTGGCCAGGGTAAAATAATGTGCTGTGAATGTCAGTTGCCGCCTTAACTTTGCATTTATGTAAAGAGAGGGGCGGCTGCCCAACTTGTTCAAACGAAAAGTACCGCTAATTATTACGAGCTTTTAGTGAAAAAGAGTTGCCCTGCCCCGAATGCATGTTATTTTTTTCATTTGCAATTTCAGCATTGCAGGTTTTGCTTGCTATTTTGCATAACATGTTGATTTTGTTTTTCAAAAATTCAAAATGTCCAACCCAGGCAATTGCATCTTTTCCACCGTTGTAATTGGATTGTGAAAATGTAATTGCAGCGAGTGGGCATTCTGTGTATAACAACCCCAGCGCTGAGACGAGGTGCCTCTTCCGACCCCCGACCACCAACCCCCTGCCTGCGATTTCATTTCAAATAATTCACAGTAATTTCAAAAGGGGAGAGGGGGGTGGAATAAGTCAATATGGCAAATTGGAGAACCAATCCCTAAACAGGAGTGTAACTGTAGTCGGGGTGGCAGGCGTCAGGGATTGTCCTTTCACCAATAGAGACATCGGTCCGGGGCAGGCAGGCGGGACCACGTTCAAATCCCCACCACTCCAGAGCTGACTCCTGCACTCGATTTGCATCTGTTCAGAATGACATTATCATCCGATTAGCAAGGTGTTTAGAAATTGATCTGCGCTGGTCGGGACGTGAAACTTACAACAGCGGTCGCAACGCTAGCTCTGGTAGTGCACCCCACTAACGTAACTCTGCCCGGTTTTGTAATCATGCCCCCTAAAAGGACGGTAAGTTTGGCTGCATGATTATTTCCCCCGTAATTTCAAACGTACTAATGTGGGGGTGTTTTTTTTTTTTTGCAACGTGTATATATAATTTATGGCACATTTAAAAAAAAAAAAAAAAAAAAAAAAATTAATGCGTTTATCAAGTGCACAGTTTTAAATTGTGTTTCATTTTGGAGTTTCTAATTTGAGAAACTTTTTAAAAAATAATTTAAAAAATGGCGCAGTAATTACATTGGAAATGATTTCGAATCGTCTGGCGTCTTTCGCCCCTCCATGATGTTTGAAGCAAATGGGTCTGTCTTCACTTTTGTAAATGCTGAACCTCATACCTTGCATTCTTGGGGGCGGCTTCATGCATTTTTATTCTTTGCACGTAGTGTAACTAAGTGGAACGATCGAAAGATTCCGTGTGTTTAGCAGTTGATGCATGTTTGCAAAGAGGGTAAATGTGCGGAGTTTTTTTTTTAAACCACCTCCTTCTCTTTGCAAGCTAAAGCCATGTTTAAAACTAATCTCCGTCTCTGGGCTCCCAGCGGAACCCGTATGTACCTGCCACTCAGCCGTGCGCGCCGCCGACGCCCTCCTGCCCGGCGCGCACCTGCCCCCCGCGCGGGCACGAGCACGAGCACCGCTGCGCGTCCACGCGTCTCAGGTCCATGAGTTGCAGGGATTTAAACAGGTGCTGGGAAAGGTTGTGCAAGAAGGAACTGCAGATGCTGGTTCAAACAGAAGATGGCACAAAATGCTGGAGTAACTCAGCGGGACAGGCAGCATCTCTTGAGAGAAGGAATGGGTGATGTTTCGGGTCTGAAGAAGGGTCTCGAACCCGAAACTTCACCCATTACTTCTCTCCAGAGATGCTGCCTGTCCCGCTGTGTTACTCCCAGCTTTTTGTGTCTATATCTCTGGGAAGCGTTGTGACGGGATGCAATAATGGGGCATGTGCGGGAAGCAGCCAAGTGCTAGTTGGTGACTCTTAAAATGTGTGAGAACTTTGAGTCCTGAGGTTTGTCAGAAGGAACTGCAGATGCTGGTTTACACCGAAGATAGACACAAAATGCTGGAGTAACTCAGCGGGACAGGCGATATCTCTGGAGGGAAGCAATGGGTGACGTTTCGGGCCGAGACCCTTCTTCAGACACTCGACCGGAAACGTCACTCATTCCTACTAGCAGCCCACTGAGTCTGAGCTGACCAGCGATCTCCATGACTAACACTATCCTACACACTAGGGACAATTCGCAATCTTTACCAAAGCCAATTAACCTACAAACCTGTATGTCTTTGGAGTGTGGGAGGAAACCATTGCGCCCGTAGAAAACCCACGCAGGTCACGGGGAAAATGTACAAACTCTATACAGACGAGCACACATAGCCAGGATCGAACCCAGGTCTCTGGCACAGTAAGGTGGCAAGTCTACTGCTGCACCACCATGGACTTGTATCCTAGACCCTAAAATGAATTTGGAGTTGATGTAGATGTATCATTGAAGGGAAGAAGAAAAGGTGGAAATTTGGAGCAAAGATGATGCAATCCTTTGCATTCTAACCCAATGCTGTTGCCAGGACAATGGGCCTTTACGGGCAGGTTAATCTAACATTTTTTTTTAAATGATTGGGACTTGCAAGGTACAGGATGGTGTCTAAAACGTAATTCCGGTGTACTGACTCCGTGTGATCTACTATCTTGCACTTTTATACTTACTATAATTGTGTTTAATCTATAGTAGGTCTGGCATTGAACTGTATATATTTTTTTTTAAATGTCACTGTACTTGGGTACACGTGACAGTGAAGTACCATTGATGCACTGATAGATTGTGAATTATCAGCAATATAGTCAACAAGGGGCAAGAGAAATTGCAGGTGATGTAAAAGTTGATCAAAACGCAGTGCAGGAGGAACTTGGCGGGTTAGACAGCACCTGTGGAGGATCGCAGCGGATCAGGCAGCATCTGTGAAGAGAGTAGATGGATGATTTCTGAAGAAGGGTGCAGACCTGAAATATTGCCTTCCATTCCATTCACAGATTCTGCCTGACCCGCTGAGTTCCTCCAGCACTTTGTGTTTTGTATACAATATAGCTTCAAAGACAGCAATATAGCTTCAAAGCAATGGTGATGAAAGGGACCAGAGTTCCAAAAAGTACAAGTCATAGCATAGACTCGCATGGCTTCCCAGAACTGGAGTTGAGATAACCAAAGGAGTTGCAGTTTAAAGTGAGAACAAGCTTGCCAGCCGGGCGAGAAATAGCCGGGTCCCTGTTTCAGGAAAAAACTCTTAGTAGAAGTCCACAGTGGCTGCTGAACTGAGGGAGCCAAAAGCATTGGGTCGGAGGGTGTGGGGAGGGAGTGGAATTTCAGTGAGGGCAAAGAGACAGTAATTCTCATGGGAGTTTTGGGTAACCAATTGAAGAGATTGCTTGATGGAAGAGCAAAGAAACGATGTATTGATGAAGGATTTTAGTATTTTGGGGGCTGTTGTTGGAGGCTGTTAATGGATGGTATGTATTGGAGTAATGCATGATACCCTACAGTTGGGGTGGGGATGGGGGAGAGGTGTGAGGAAAAAATGAAACTGCAAATGGAAATCTGAAGAAAGAATGGGTCGACTAGGCTAGTATTCACTGGCATTTAGAACGATTTGAGGAGATATTTTAGAAACATGTAAATTCTTAAAGGATTGGACAGGCTATATGCAGGAAAAAATGTTCCCAATGTTGGGGGAGTCCAGAACCAGGGGCCACAGTTTAAGATTAAGAGGTAGGCCATTTAGGACTGAGATGAGGAAAAACTTGTTCACTCAGAGAGTTGTGAATCTGTGGAATTCTCTGCCACAGAAGGTAGTGGAAGCCAATTCACTGGATGTTTTCAAGAGAGAGTTAGATTTATCTCTTAGGACGAAAGGAATCAAGGGATATGGGGGAGAAAATTAGGAACAGGTTACTGATTTTAGACGATCAGCCATGATCATATTGAATGGCGGTGCTGGCTCGAAGGGCCGAATGGCCTACTCCTGCACCTGATTTTCTATGTGACAGAAAGCTGAAAATGCTGAGTAAGCTAGGCAGCACCTGTGGAGAAATATTTAACATACCAAGTAAATCATCAAGGCAGTGGTGAACTGGTGGGGTAGGGACGTGGCTTGTGTAGGGAATAAAGAGAGATCTAAGTAGGAAAGGGAATGGTTATTTAAAAGAACAAGCAACTTGTGGAGTTTTGTAGATCCATGTGAAGAGGCCCACAGAACTGGAGCAGGGGATTGAGAACAGATACTGACATTTCGGGAGGGTTTAATGTGCAAATATTTACTTTGGCCAATGGCCCAAAATTTTGGAATTTACTTTTAAAAGCAGAATTGGGTTCGGTATCTCATTTGGCAATCCTTGTCACAGAGTGTAATTTTATTATATAGTTGGGAATCTAATTCTCGCTTTCAGAACTGGAGCAAAAACAGTGCATTGGCTTTCTATGGAAGAGGGGATGGTGGTGGAGGAGGGAAGGGATCACTTGGGATCGGCAGAAATAAATTATACCTTCATGTAACTGAGCTGAGGGTATCAGTTAGCACTTGGGGTGAGCCATTGGATTGATGGTGTATGGGAGGAGGGGGGGGGGGGGTGGCAACAGCGTGGGAGAGGACCTTCAAGTGGTAAGTGAGAGGAGAGATTAAAATGCATAATTGGGCTGCCTAAACATGCTTGTACTGAACTGTTTAGATTTGTACAGGTAGTACATTAGTACAGGTGTCAGAGGTTATGGGGAGAAGGCAGGAGAATGGGGTTAGGAGGAGGGAGAGATGGATCAGCCATGATTGAATGGCAGAGTAGACTTGATGGGCCAAATGGCCTAATTCTACTCCTATTGCTTACGACCTTATACAAAAATGAATCTCACTACCTGTGTACATGTGCCAAATAAAGTACCATTGAATCATATGAGGAACATGGTGCGATGCAAGTCTGCAGATTAGAATGAACATGGAAGCCCTATGCCATATGGTGACCGGTGTTAGTGGCATGAGACTAAGGCTGCAGACCAGATAGAGGTCCACATGGTTTCCTTCATTATCATTTATTTTTTGTTACAACCCAGTCAACGGGATTGACACAAAATGCTGGATTAACTCAGCGGGTCAAGTAGCATCTCTGGGGAAATGGAATGGGTGACCTTTTGGGTCGAGACCCTTCTTCAGACAATCAATGGGAAGTCTGAAGAAGGGTCTCGACCTGAAACGTCATCATTCCGTCTCTCCTGAGATGCTGCCTGTCCTGCTGAGTTACTCCAGCGTTTTGTGTCAATCTTCGGTATAAATCAGCATCTGCAGTTGCTTCTGACAAACCTCAGGACTCAAAAAGCTCACACATTTCAAGAGTCAACAACTAGCCGTGGCTTGTTCCCACACATGCCCCATTAAAGCAACATCTGCACAGTTCCTTCCTCCACAGTCAATGGGATGCTTGCTTGGCTGAAAACCTTAATTCCCTTGCTCGAATGTTTTCCCATCTCTAGTTGACCGTTTAGTTGATCTCCCGATGTCTGTATTGCATGTGGTTTGGAGGGTCAAGCCTGGAGAGGTTTGGAAAAAATACTAGGACAGCGGTGGTTGCTACAGCTTCACTTACACTGCGCGGTACACCAATACATTTCTTGCCGTTCCGCAGAATTGTTGCGGCCAGGGTCATCTGTAGTGGAGGCCTTCCAGTTACAAAAGGGTTGGGAGATTTCACAATCTTGTTCAGTTCTCTGGAAAGGTCAGTCACACAGTTAGATCCCTGGCCAACCAAGTTAAGAGAATTGGTGCATAGCCTTTGCTGGGCATCTATAGTCATCCAGATACTATTACATTCCAAAAGACAGCATGTACTGACAGTGCCCAAGATCAGTTCCAGTGGCCTGTGGAATATCAGGCTGAAGGAAACATGGGTAAAACTGGGCAAACCCCTATCCACACAAGGCCTTCTTCCCACTGCTGATCTCTTATTCTTAGAAAAGGGCAGCTTGGTGCTGCCTCACCATTCCAGATCAGAGCTTATTGGTATCTCTGGTTTGCACTTTCTCCCTGTGACCACGTGGGTTTCCGTTCTTTCCCTATCTTCCCTCCCTCCACCTCCATGATGTACAAGGAGTTGTGGAATTGGGAGGGGCATGCAACCTGATAGGGGCATGGCGGGAGAATATAACGTGTTTAATATATCTGGGTGGTTGATGATTGGCAGAAACTCAATGGGTGGATGTGCTGCTCCTATGTTATATCTCCCTTTTATTGACAGCCTTGATGAAGGTGGATGCAGTGTCTATATCAATACCAATATAAAGGAGTGTATTAATGTTGGAGAAGGTTGTGTCTGTCATTGGCAGGATATGAACATCAAAAATGAGAGAAGTTTCTTCAGCCCAAAGGACACTGCTTATTTGGTTCAAGCTGGTCTCCATAATAGTTCCTTGTTCTTGTCTTTCCTCCCTATTTGCGCTCTACTGAAAGGTATTTGAACTGGTTTCAAGAAGTCCCCATATCATCCATCCAATGTTCACAGCCTCAAGAACGAGAGAACTTCTACATTATCAATGCTGGGCTTGGAGAAAGTACCGCATGCCTTCATTCCAACATGGCTCAGCTCTAATTTTAGAATCTCATGCCTTTGTTCTAGATTATTTTTGCAGACACACCGTGGTGGGTGCACCCGTGTCTAAACATCAAATCCTTTTATTATTTTAAACACCATTTAGATCACCCTGTGGCGCAGCTGGGAATTCAAGCCAATTTTACAGCATCATCTCCATATTTTAACCCTTCAAGCTTTGCTGTGATTCTAACCTCGTCTTTCTCAATACCAGTATGTCTGAAGCCTCTTTTCCTCTTGCGTTTTGATTTTCTGGAGGTACAGATTAGTGTTCCCATTGCCTCTATTTTTTTCTCTCAGTGTTTGCTTTTAGTGATTTGTGCACTCGTGTCATCTTGCTCCGCCATATCTTCTTGTGTTTTTTCCATTAGGAAAATCATCTGACTTTAAGTCCTTCCACGATCTAAAATGGAAGGTGGCAAACTTTGTGTGACATATGATGATACCACCTATATGTTTTGCCTGCTCCCTTGCAATCTTAAGGCCAAAGGCCATAGCTTCAGAATAAAAGGACATAACTTTAGAAAGTCTGAAGAAGGGTTTTGGCTCGAAACGTTGCCTATCTCCTTCGCTCCATAGATGCTGCTGCAGCCGCTGAGTGTCTCCAGCATATTTGTGTACCTTAGCTTTAGAAAGGAGATGAGGAGGAATTTCTTTAGTCAGAGGGTGGTGCATCTAAGAATGTATTGCCACAGAAGGCTTTGGAGGCCAAGTCAATTGACATTTTTAAGACAGAGATTGGCAGATTCTTGATTATTATGGGTGTCACGGTTATGGGGAGAAGGCAGGAGAGTGGGGTTGTGAGGGGAAGATAGATCAGCAGTGATTGATTGCCAGAGTAGGCTTGATGGGTTGAATGGCCTCATTCTGTTCCTATAACTTGAACTTGGTCTACATCTTCATGGTGTAAGGAGGGATAGTGTTTCTCCGCTCATTAATTGATGCTTGGAGTTTTTAGCCATGATAATCTAATAAATCCTCTGTACCCTAATGATGACATTTAAAAAATAGAAATGCTGAAATGTCATTGTTTTGTGTGCAAATCTGAATTCAACACCAAGTTAGTTTAGATTTTGTTTAGTTTAGATTAGTTTAGCATTGTCACTACAGAGCAGCTGGATTCTGACTCTTGAGTCTTTTATTCCAAATACTGTTTGATCAAAACAGCAAAGTTGTTGAGGAAGTAGTGGAGTTGTGGCAAAAGTGGGATTGAGTAGTGAAGTAATTCAGAATGGTGGATATGGAATTGTATGGAGCTCTTCCTGCCATTCTCCTCGCATTCCCATCAACTCCATCTCAGCCCCCTTGCTCCCCGATTCTGAAACTCGCTTATACACTAGGACAATTTACAGTGGCCATTTAATCTACCGACCTGCATGGGAGAAGCCCAGAAGCCGCCGAGCTCGACCCCGAAGACCGGAGAGCCGAGGAGGAGGGAGCTGCTGGCGTTGACGGACTCGAGGTGTGGGCCGTTAGGAGAGTGTCTCAAAAAACTTCAAAGTCAGCTGCAAGGAGGCGCCCCCTGGACACAAAGGCGGTGGGGGGGGGGGGCGCGGAGAGGGACATTGATTCGCGGGCCTAGTCAGTCGAGGGTGACGGAGGAGGCCCTGCAGCAGCCTAGGGCTTGCCTGGTTCAGAAGCCATTCCAGTACATCGAGCGCGTGGACCGGACTTTGGACCTTTTGTGAACGCTGCCAAAATGTGAGTGTGTGTGTGTGTGTGTGTGTGTGTGTAATCTATGCAAAAAAAGTCACTGCAGTGCATATGTGACAATAAAGCACAATTGAACCTTTGATGTCTTTGGTATGTGGGAGAAAACCAGAGCACCCGGAGAAAATGCAATGACCGGGAGAACGTGCAAACCCCTCTTGGATAACACCGGAGATGTGGATTGAACCTGGGTTACTGGCGCTATGAGGCATTGGCACTACTAGGTCTGCGTCGTGATGTGTCAAATTGTGTGTTGTCAGATGGCGATGTGTTCAGGTGCACACGGGTTCCTTTTTAATAAGTAGAAAGCAGGCACGTGCTGTGAGTAATTAGTCAGGGTAGGCAGTGGCTTTTAAAAATCTTGAAATCCACGCATGCGCAGATTATTCTCTTGACTTTTATCAAATAATTTGTCTTCAATAGGTCCTATCTCTTCAGGAAAGTATTTAAAAACATATAGCTCAAAGAAATTTATTTACCATATTATTCGTACATGAAATCCATTTTTCTCTCTTTCTTTCCTGTTGTACCAAACTGTTTTAAATGTTCTCATTATTTTTGTTCCTTTGCGCTGTTGAAGTTCTTTAAGTTCCATTTTTAATTATTTTGGTTTTTTCCTCGTAAGTTTACATCGAGAAACTCTTCAGGTAATCACTATCCCCATCTTTGAAAAACCCGCCCAAAAACTTGCGCGTGCGCAGTAGGCTGGTGCGCATGCACAGTGCGCCGCGCAGCGCATAGTCCACGGTGTAAAGGCAGAGTTTCAGTTGCCTTTACGGACTGTCCCCACTGATGGCTTGAAGCATCGTCGATGGCACATGAGTAGCACATACTTCCGCGTTTTAAATGTACTGCGGATGAAAGGCACGGGAGAATTATGCCTCCCGAAGAGATCGATCTCTTAGGGAAGCATAATTCCCCCGTGCCTTTACTATTTATGACCATTTTATATATGTTTTATAAATATTTTATATATATAAAATAATGACCATTTTATCATTTTAGTCGGGGTAGGCACTGCCTACCCTGACGGCACATGCCCGGTAGAAAGCTAGAATGCTGTGTTTCCTGCTCTCTCTCGGTGGAAAGTTAAAGTAGTCAGCAACTTTAAAACCTAAATTTACCCTTGCACAATGGGTCAGATTTCAGATTGACATTTAATGGGATTTTGTCTTTTCAGGTAACAAGTGAAGGTGAACAAAATGCAAAAGGAGCAAAGCAGGTAAGTTTGGATGTTTTCAAATTAAGTTTTTAGTATTTCGTGATACTCTATTATCACAACTGTACGTTCATGGCTGAATTGTAGTTACATTGCCATGCAACAAAAGATTAATGATAGTGACGTCTTATCTTCTGTATTGTTTCAATGCACTTAAACAAAAATTCTTTATTTTGCAGCTCAGAAGATCTGTGAGATTGCAGAAAGTAAGTAGTTTACAACTATGCTGCTAAAAAACAAAGTAAATTGATGTGCTCGCTTTAATACTTGTCCAGCACAAGTGTGTCCTGTGTGTAGGAAGGAACTGCAGATAACCCAAAGATGGACACAAAATGCTGGAGTAACTCAGCGGGACAGACGGTGGCTCTGGATAGAATAGAAACATAGAAATTAGGTGCAGGAGTAGGCCATTCGGCCCTTCGAGCGTGCACCGCCATTCAATATGATCATGGCTGATCATCCAACTCAGTATCCCGTACCTGCCTTCTCTCCATACCCTCTGATCCCCTTAGCCACAAGGGGCACATCTAACTCCCTCTTAAATATAGCCAATGAACTGGCCTCAACTACCCTCTGGCAGAGAGTTCCAGAGATTCACCACTCTCTGTGTGAAAAAAGTTTTTCTCATCTCGGTTTTAAACGATTTTCCCCTTATCCTTAAGCTGTGACCCCTTGTCCTGGACTTCCCCAACATCGGGAACAATCTTCCTGCATCTAGCCTGTCCAACCCCTTAAGAATTTTGTAAGTTTCTATAAGATCCCCTCTCAATCTCCTAAATTCTAGAGAGTATAAACCAAGTCCAAGTCTTTCTTCATAAGACAGTCCTGACATCCCAGGAATCAGTCTGGTGAACCTTCTCTGCACTCCCTCTATGGCAATAATGTCCTTCCTCAGATTTGGAGACCAAAACCGTATGCAATATTCCAGGTGTGGTCTCACCAAGACCCTGTACAACTGCAGTAGAACCTCCCTGCTCCTATACTCAAATCCTTTTGCTATGAAAGCTAACATACCATTCGCTTTCTTCACTGCCTGTTGCACCTGCATGCCTACTTTCAATGACTGGTGTACCATGACACCCAGGACTTGCTGCATGGGTGATGGAATGAATGGGTGATGTTTCGGGTCGAGGCCCTTCTTCAGACTGAGAGTCAGGGAAAGGGGAAACGAGAGATATGGACAGATATGTAGAGAGATATAGAATTTAAAAAATGAAAGTTTGTTGTGTTATTAAGAATTCATGTGATAGGAGTAGAATTAGGCTGATCATGGGTGATCTATCTCCCCCTCCTAACCCCATTCTTCAGCCTTCTCCCCATAACCTCTGACACCTGTACTAATCAAGAATCTACCTCTGCCTTAAATATATCCACTGACTTTGCACCCACAGCCTTCTGTGGTAATGAATTCTACAGATTCACCACCCTCTGACTAAAGAATGCCTCCCCATCTCCTTCCTAAAAGAACTTCCTTTAATTCTGAGGCTATGACCTCTAGTCCTAGACTCTCCCGCTAGTGGAAACATCCTCTCCACATCCACTCTATTCAAGCCTTTCATTATTCCGTACGTTTCAATGAGCACCCCCCCTTACACGGTTAGCATTTTGAGTTTATGTTGGACAGCTTTTCATGAACCAGTTCATATAAATGTTCAACCTGATATAAATGAAGCAGCCAGCGGAACAATCCAGTGTTGAGTTTAAAAATAATGAGAACATGCTGATAGAAGATCCTTGCCCAATCTAACGTGCTTAGAGATTTGGTCAAATACCTCTCTCCTGCTATCACAATGTACGTCCCTAATTAGATTCTGGGAAAACTTTAGCCCTTCTCAGTCCATGTGTAACTGCAAATAGTTATTAATAGAAGGTGCATTTTGTCACCGACTGGTATGTCAAAGCTGTGTGCACATGGGAATTGGCCACCCCCACTATTTCAGATCAACTGTTGCTTTTTCAAATTAGATTTTGTTGGCCTTTCATTGTGACCTATCTTCTATATTCTTGGTCATATCTGTTAGTGTAGCATCTTGTTTGTCATTTAGCGCCTGATCGCTTTTGCCTCAATCCAACAAACCCTAATTATAGAACAGAGAAGAGTACAGCATAGGACCAGGCCCTTCGGCCCACAATGTCTGTGCTGAACATAATACCAAGACCAACTCTTATCCGGCATCTCCATCTACCTATATAAAAAATTCTTAAATGCTGCTATCGTTACTGCCTCCACCACCACCATCCAGGTGCATTCCAGGCACCCAGCACTGTTTATAAAATAAACTTGCCCGGTCGGTACCTCTCCTTTATGTCTCTCACCTTAAAACCATGGCCTGTATTAGTTACATAAAGCTATGTATTTGATATTTGCATCCTGGGAAAAAATGCGTAAATCAAACAAGCCAGGGACTGCACGCGATTACACAGCCAATTGATATAAATGAGGGTAAATCACATCGTACAGCGCCGTAAAGCTTTCCCTTTCACTTGTACAACACTTTACCTGAAATGCATGTTTTAGTTTTGCAAATAACAGCACGGAAACGGGCCCTTCGGCCCACCAAATCAGCACCGACCAGCAATCAACCCATATACTAGTACTATCCTATACACAGGGGACAATTTACAGTTTAGAGAAGCCAAGTTAACATACAAACCTGTACGTCTTAGGAGTGTGGGAGGAAACCGCAGCACCTGGAGAAAACCCACGTGTTCACGGGGAGAACGTATACACTTCGCAAGTACAGCACCCGTAGTCGGGATCGACCCTGGGTCTGGTGCTGTAAAGCAGCAACTCTACCGCTGTGCACTGAGCCTCCTCAAGATGCTAATTTTGTCAGAGAATAAATGACAAGAATAAATTGCCCATTTTTGCTCTGTAATTGGTATAATATATCCCAAAGAAAGATACATTTAAACATATAACCTAATCGCTGCAGGCAATCACTTTAGTTTTCTTTCTGTTAAGAAAAACTGAACTTGCAAGAAAACCTCGAAAGCTGTTTGCCAGGTATAAATTTGAGTGCATTATTCCAAAAAAAAAATTAAACGTTGGTAGTAATTAACCATGCGCTTTATTCTAAAATCACACATATCAAGCACGTGTAAAACGCGAGGTGTGTGTACTTCTATCAGGTCTCCCCTCAAACTTCCGCGTTCCAGAGAAAACAATCCAAGTTTGTCCAATCTCTCCTTGTAACTAATACCTTCTGACCCAGCCATCATTCTGCTAAACCTGTTTTGCACCCTTTCCAAAGCATCCACATCCTTCCTGTAATGAGGCGCCCAGAACTGCACGCAATACTCTAAATGCAGCATAACCAAAGTCCGATAAAGCTGCATCATGACTTCCTGACTCTTGTACTCAATGCCCCGAGCAATAAAGGCAAGCATACTGTACACCACGCTGCATTTGTGACTCCTGTCTGTATGGTATTCCATATCTCGTTAAAGTCCATCCATCGTTCCCTCCAGCTCCAAGTCCCTGTTCCCTTCCTCTTCCTGTTATTCCAAGCATCTATCTGGAATTTAAAATTTTTACACAGAGAGTGGTGAATCTGTGGAATTCTCTGCACCGAAGGTAGTTGAGGCCAGTTCATTGGCTATATTTAAGAGGGAGTTAGATGTGGCTAAAAGGATCAGGGGGTATGGAGAGAAGGCAGGTATGGGATACTGAGTTGGATGATCAGCCATGATCATATTGAATGGCGGTGCAGGCTCAAAGGGCCGAATGGCCTACTCCTGCATCTATTTTCTATGTTTCTATGAATTGTTTTTAATTTTTAAACTCCACCGGCCAGCTTGCATCAGAGTATTTTGTTACTATATCGGTTGCTGGTTGACATGGGGAAGGTGAAGGCTGGAGGACCGCAGCAGCCATGGGGCTAGCCTGGAACTGGCACCACTTGCAACAGCCAGACCATGGACTGGCCTTGGAAAATTGAGCCAAACATGGCGCTTCTTGCATACGGGCTCAATAGACTATTTCTGTACAACTGCTAATCAGAAGGTGGTATGGTGATACGCTACTGGACTGTTTGTTAGAAAAGAATTTCACTGCGTTTGCACCGCACACGTGACAATAAAGCACTGTTGAACCATTGGAAAATTAGACCGGCATCTTTTTTCGTTCACAAGTAATAGGAGGAGAATTTGGCCATACAGCCCGTCAAATCTACTCCGCCATTCAATCATGGCTGATCTATCTATCCCTCTGGGCCCCAATCTCCCCGTAACCCCTGCCACCCATACTAATCAATAACTTATTCATGATTTCCCTCCGACACCCCTCTCCAAAATTACAGCAGCCTAGTGCAAAAACAATGCGGGGGTTAAATGTTTGCTTTATATTAATTTAATTTAAGGATTGTTTTGCTGTTAATTGTTTAACACTTCCATCATAGAATGCTGCTACTGCCCCCGCCACTGGCCCAAAGGAAGACTCCAAACCACAGAAACGTAGCAAGGTAAGAAATTGCATTGTCAAAACGTTGCCGTCCTAAGGTCACAAGTGAGAGCAGCCGAATTAGGCCCATCAAGTCTATTCCGCCATTCAATCATGGCTGATCTATCTCTCCCTCCTAATCACATTCTCCTGCCTTCTCCCCATAACCCCTAACACCCATAATAATCAAGAACCTATCTACCTCTGCCTTAAAAAATATTCACTGACTTGGCCTCCACAGCCTTTTGTGGCAAAGAATTCCACAGATTCACCACCCTCTGTCTAAGAAATTCCTTCTCATCACTTTCCGAGAGGAATGTCCTTTAAATCTGAGGCTATGATCTCTAGTCCTAGACTCTCCCACTAATGGAAACATCCTCTCCGTATCCATTCTATCCAAGCTTAGTTTACTTCAGAGATACAGCACGGAAAGAGGCCCACTGGGTCCGTGCCGACCAGCGATCCCCGCACACTAACACTATCCTACACCCACTAGAGACAATTTGTACGTTTACCAAGCCAATTAACCTACAAACCTGTATGTCTTTGGAGTGTGGGAGGAAACCGAAGATCTCGGAGAAACCCCGTGCAGGTCACAGGGAGAACGTACAAACTCCGTACAGACAGCACCCATAGTCGGGATCGAACCTGGGTCTCCGACTCTGCATTCGCTGTAAGGCAGCAACTCTACTGCTGCGCCACCGTGACTTTCACTATTTGAAATTTAATGATCGCATTAATTCATAAACTGGATTATATTTTTTGTTGAAGTAAATCCTATCCTGACTTGTGCAGCTGCTTGCTTCTAGCAATATCTGGCAGCCCCTGGTGGTTTGTCTGTACAGTTGTGCAGTGCAGAGCTGAAACACTATGTATGGTGGGTTTATACTGCTGTGGAGGATGGTGCAGCTGAGTCTAATGACATGACTGCCTCAGATCTCCACATGCTGATGCTGGGGTGGAAAGCATCCCAAGAGTATTCTTCTGCCCCAGGTCTAGTTTGAGCAGCCTGATCTGTGACTAGATGTCCAACACAGACTGAATATTTGAAGCTGATTTTCCTGGTTTGCATGTGCAAGCAGCAAACAGTAATAAGTGCATTTATCAATGTTTCGTTTAGAGATGCAGCACGGAAACAGGCCCTTCAGCCCTCCGAGTCTGTGCTGACCAGCGATCCCCGCACACTAACACTATCCGACACACACTAGGGACAATTTACAATTTTACCAAGCCAATTAACCTACAAGCCTGCACGTCTTCGGAGTGTGGGAGGAAATTGGAGCTCTGAGGGAACACTTACGCAGGTCACGGTGAGAACGTACAAACTCCATACAGACAGCACCCGTAGTCAAAGTCGGACCCAGGTCTATGGCGCTGTAAGACAGCAACTCTATTGGTGTGCCACTGTGCTGCTCTTGTGAAGCTGGTCACACAACTTTAAGTGCTGGCTTTTAGGGTTGTCTCATTGGTCAAATTCCTTTTGGAGGATAATTTCCACCTTATCGTTAGTATGCAGCTTGGAAAATGCCAAGGAGCCAATTCAATCCGTCACCATGTACCTACCTTTCTAGGAATGTAGTGGGATGGTTCTGATTTTGTTTTTCTCTGAAAGAGTACTTTCAGTGCAGAATAAGTCAAAATAGCCCCAACGTTTCAAACTCATTAAATTGTAATTCAAAGTGAATGTTATCTGCTGCCTTCAGACTTCAATTGCTTTTCAATGAAAACCTGATACAAAATCAACCTGCAATGGTGGTTCCTAATGATTGAGGATTTTTGTTTATTTTGACAAGCAAGCATCAGACTGAAATCATTTAACTCAGTCATGAGGTTGGGTGAAGGCAAAGGAAAGTATAAATTTGCAATGTATGATAGGGTGATGCTTCCTGTCTTAAAAATGTCTCTACATTTTACACTAACCATAAAAAAAGGAATTGAAGTCCCATTATGAAAGTTGAGGTACAGGAACCTTTTGCAGTGGGAGATCCAGTAGGTTAATGGTTTATGCGCAGGTTTGTGAATTAGGGGATCTTTTATTTACACATGGAGCGTTGGAAAGTAAAATGAGTGGTAAAATTAAATGTTTTCTCATCAATATTTTGGTTCACAGTTACAATCTTGATTTCCATCTCTGACAAACTCTTAAACAGGTGGAAGTTCTGTGACAAGAGATGAACCAAGATAATAATCACGCATGGGTGGGCTATTTCAGAGAAGATTTGATACAAATGAGATTGGTCTCAACATGAAAGTGTCAAAGTTAGTTTCTTAAAGGCAGACAACAACAAACTGGTAAAGGGTAAACCAAGCCTATCTTTAATGGATTCGTCAGAAGGGAGTGGTGGGAATTACAGGTCACGGGGAGAACGTACAAACTCCATACAGACAGCACCCGTAGTCAGGATTGAACCCGGGTCTCTGGTGCTGTAAGGCAGCAACTCTACCACTGTGCCGCCCTGCTGCTCCAGGACTGTTAAAGCAACTACAACTACTTCATCTTGAGTTGCTTGTATTGCATAAATAAGATCATAAGTGATAGGACCATGTCTACTCCACCATCATGGCTGATCTATCTCTCCCTCCTAACCCCCATTCTCCTGCCTTCTCCCCATAATCCCTGACACCTGAACTAAATCTACAACCTATGGAAATATTGACTCCAGTTTTGAAAATTATAAAGCTGAAGGTGATGCAATATGTTTTGAGTTCAATATTTCCTGCAGTGTCAACTGAATGTTCAGTTTTTTCATATATTGTGGTTTCTAAACGTATTTTCTTTCTACGTAGATCCCCCAAAAGGCCAAGAAACAGCCCAAAGTAAAGATAACTAAGGAAGAGGCTGCACCTGCTCAAAATGGAGAAACAAAACCTGATAAGGTAAGATTAGCATCTCGTACGCTTTTTTGTTTTTTAAAAACAATGTACTTTTTAATGCAAAGTGTGAGAATTTTGATTGCATGTTCAGTTTTGTTTTTGCTCAACACTCGTTGCAGATCCATGTTTCACGATCCTCTGTTAGTGTGACATCAGCTAGAAGTATCCCTCCCAGCTCACTGTCAGTGAAAGGACAGGTTGAGCATGTGGCAGTGAAGGGTACGATAGTAAAAAGTGTGCAGTGCGTATATAATGGTGTGCTGTGATTGCTTGGTTATGACTAAAACTTACGAGATTCCTCATGCTGCAGTTAAAGGTTTTAATGCAGTGTTTTTACCATCTTAAGAGTTTCTTACTGGTCATGTGCACATAAAATCAATTGTAGCAATTGGTGTATAGAATTGGTGTATACGATGGCGCAGTGGTAGAGTTGCTGCCTAACTAGCGCCAGAGACCCGGGTTCGATACTGACTACGGGTGCTGTCCGATTGTACAGAGTTTGTACATTCTCCCTGTGACCTGTGTGGGTTTTCCCCAGGTGCTCTGGTTTCCTCCAAAGACGTACAGGTTTGTAAATTGATTGACTTTGGGGAAATTGTAAATTGTCCCTGGTGTGAAGGATAGACCTAGTGTAAAGGGAATCACTGGCCTGCGCAGACTCAGTGAGCCGAAGGGCCTGTTTCCGCGCTGTATCTCTAAACTAGACTACAGAGACAACAGTCCTGAAAGTAGAATGATGATAAACACAAGTCTTCTGGAGATATTCATGCTCAACTCTTCCATCTTCTGGACAAAATAATATTGAGTAGTACCTATAACAGTAAAGGCACATGTGGTTCAAATTAACTATAGCTTTGTTATATCACATCACCATTGTTGGTTTCAGCATCTGAATGCATAATATATGAAATACGTAACTATGTTGAATCTTGCATACACGTAGATACCAAAATGTGACTAAAACACTAAGATGGCGAAACGAAAACCTAATCTTAAATCTTGCATGCAATCACCACTCAATATGATTCCATAAAATGGATGATGCAGCAGAATTGTAGACTTTTGGTTTAAGATTGGCTTAAGGCAGTAGAATGGGGTTAAGAGGGAGAGATAGATCAGCCACAATTGAATGGCTTTGACCGAATGGCCGAATTCTACTCCCTATCACTTATGACCTTATGATATTTGTTCCTACTGTTTATAATATGCATCTTGTTTTGAGAGGAATCTTTAATCTTGGTGATCTCTTTTATTTCAAAGTATTTTTATATGGTATTAAAACAATTTTTAAGCTGTTTTTAAGTCCTGAGGGGTAGGGCAGAATTCATTTTCAGTGCTGCTCTGTTCAGCTCCTGATTCAAACAAATTATATAATTCATTGTGAGAGCAGCCTGAACAATCTATGCCAATATGCAGTCTGCTTTAAAATAAATGTGCTATTTAGCACTGTAGATATCGTGCGGACCTCCATGAAATCAATTGCTGTCCATCCCCACATTATGAGGTGGGGGGTAAAACATGTTCTTAAAACATTCCAGATCATGTTTTTCCGTAACAAAGCTGTATCATAAGTTCTAGGAGCGGAATTGGGTCATTTGGCCCATCAAGTCTACCTGGCCATTCAATCATGGCTGATCTATCTTTCCCTCTCAACCCCATTCTCCTGCCTTTTCCCCCATAACCCCTGCCACCCTTATTAATTTGTCAATCTCCACCTTTAACAATATCCACTGTTGGCCTCCTGAGTGGCAATGAATTCACCACATGTGCACAGGAAAAAAAAAACATTTTGTCGATTTATTTGTCTTTTTAATTCAGTGCCAATTAATTGTATTCCTAATCTCAAATTTTAGGGTAAGTATTTGTAAATTGTGAAAGGGAACATTTCCTCAACTCAAAAGGCAGTATACAGGTATATGAAAGAAAAAAACCAAAATAAGTTAAATGGATGGGTTTGCTGTCTGTTACACTGTATACATTTGCTCTACGTTTCAAATGCTTATTAGTTGGTTTAGCTAATTCTGGAAATGCTGGATTATAACAATTTATAATTGTGTTTAATAAAACTATTGCTTTTTCTAGGAGCAGAAAACTGAATCTACAAATGATCAGACTGACTGAGAACCCCATCAACGACTTCAGTCGATTTTTGTGTACCACCTTGTAGAATTGAAAATATTTTTATCAACTATTTTGTAAATACAATTATTTTTAGGGTTAGTTGTAACTTTAGTGTATGTATGCTGAAACATATTGAGAAAATAGGGAAATTTGTAACTTCATACACTGCTTAAAGGTACAGTTTTATAATTGGAAAGGTTTTTGACTAGCATTCTCCTGGAATACTTTTGGATGGGGTGTTTAATGGGCTTTAATTCTTCAGTGGTGTTTAGTGCTTCAAAATGATTTAAAAGGTGGAGTTGTAATCTTGGTTGCAGTTTTTGAATTTTTTTATATAAAGCAATAAATGAATGGTGACATGTATTAAAACTTGATGTGATCACCTGCTTGTCTAATTTGCAATAAACCATCTCCTGTTTACTATAGAATTCTTCTTGTTGGACAAATTAGTGGTGTTCAGGCAACTTGTTAACCTTGACCATTACTTGTACGACCGATTTGAATGATTTGTGGTTATTATATTGGTAATGAAATGAGCTTTCTGACGCAATTATGAATTTTGAAAGCCATTTGGACACGTATTGGATAGGGATGGGTTTTGAGGCATATGGGCCAAATGGGAGTGGCCTGCTATGCGAACTTGGCGAGTGTAAGGGGCTGTTTCGGTTTAGTTGTCAAGTGTACTGAGATACAATGAAAAGCTCTTGTGTGCTAACCAGTCGGCAGAAAGACATTACATGATTACAATCGAGCCATTCATAGTGTACAGATACATGATATGGGAATAACGTTTAGTACAAGATAAAGCCAGTGAAGTCCGATCAAAGATAGTCCGAGGGCCACCAATCAGGTAGATAATCAATTCTTGATTAATACAGGTGTCCGAGGTTATGGGGTGAAGGCAGGAGAATGGGGTTACAAGAGAGAGAGAGAGATCAGCCATGATTGAATGGCAGAGTAAACTTGATGGGGATGAATGGCCTAATTCTACTCCTATCCCTTATGACCTCAGTAGTTGCAGTAGGATGGTTCAGTTGTCTGATAACAGCTCTGACTCTAAATGTGTTCAGATTGCTGTAAATTGAACATAAGATTTGCTGATTTGGCGGAAAATGATCAGAGATGTTGTAAAATCTAAGCAATAGGTATCACTTAATGATGTCAATGTTAAAATCATTTCTGAAACATTGTTTTAAAAGAATGTTGATACAGGTACTAGTAAGCTGAAATACCAAGGCTTGAATTCAAGGTTTAGTGAGAGTGGAAAGATGTAACACTAACTTGAGGAGCAACATTTACTGAGAGCGAGTTACTAGGGGAAGTAGTTGAGGCAGGTACAATGACATTTAAGATGACATTTGGACAAGTGCATGGATGCGAAAGATACAGAGGGAAATGGGCCAAATGAGGCATCTTGGTCGGCATGATAGAATGGGGCCTATGCTACATGAATCTACCTTCCACATCTAAACTGTTCCTCCAGCCAACCCATTACAAGGGGTGTACAGTAAAAATATTTCTGTTGCGAACACCATCTTCCTCACAATGTTTACTTCTGAACCATCTTGACAATAGGAACACCTTGGTCAGGATGGTATTGACTGACTACAGTCCAGCCTTCAACTCAACAATACACAATAGGTGTATTCATAAATCTCTGGACTTTGTCCTTGTGGCTTCCATCTGGCTTCTGGACTGCAGATCTTAATCAGTTGGGATTGGTAATAACATTTCCTCCACATTGAACCACAACCTAGTGTCCCTTGGTGTTGTGTGCTCAGTCCCCTGCTAGTCCCTGCACAGCCATGACTAGAGCCAAGTTTACAGTGAGAGGGGAATGATTTAAAAGGAACCCGAGGGATAACTTTTTCACACAAAGGGCGGTGGGTGTATGGAACAAGCTGCCGGTGGAGATAGTTGAGGCAGGGGCTATTGTAACGTTTAAGAAACATTTAGACAGGCACATGGATAGGACGGGTTTGGAGTGATATGGGCCAACCACAGGTAGGTGGGACTAGTGTCGATGGGGCACGTTGGAGGGTGTGGGCAAGTTGGGTTGAAGGGCCTGTTTCCACTGTGTATGACTCTGACTCTAATCATAAGAATACTGATCATGCCCCAGACATGCTTCCTTCTAAATAATCAGTCAATTTAGTAACTCTAATTACTTTGGTCATGTTATGAAATTGGGGGACTTTGTGGTTTAGTGCATTGACTTGTATTGAGGAAATACTTTCCTTTTTTTTTTGATCAGGTTTTGTATTTTCACAAACACTTTTGCAACAATCAGGCTACAAGAACACGTATATGCCTGATTAAAAAGTTAAAATCAAAGATAACAACAGAATGGTTTGGTTAACTTATCACTGACTACAGGGTGAGGGGGGCGGGTGATGAGGAGAAAGATCAGGTCAGATGAAGACTGCGGGAACATATACAGTCTATTCATCCAACTGATTGTCCAACATTAACGCAAAGTGAAAAGTTTTGACAGAATACAACTGCTGATGTCAGAAACTAAAAGGTCAGCATTCGCTGCAGTTCAATTGTGTCAGGTACAGGTTTCATGTGATGACAAATCCACACCAGCCTGCAAATTATTTTGTAGTGGGTGCTGCTTTTTTTGTTTAAAGAGGATATTTAAATTTATTCTTTATTTGTTTTTAAGAGTCCTGTTCAGAATTGTTTTCCATTAAAATTTCCCCCCTGCTTCATCCCAGGGGCACAAACTAACTCGAGGCATCTGATAACCTTTTGTCATCTGCCATTTGATGTAGAGACACAAAATGCTGGAGTAACTCAGCGGGACGGGCAGCATTGCTGGAGAGAAGGAATGAGGGACATTTTGGGTCGAGACCCTTCGAATGGAGTGTGCAAGTAGCCAATAACTAGCCTTTTGTTTATCCTTTCCAGTCTGCAAACTTGAATTGCACCCGATTCAGATTTTATCAAATTGTTGAATTTTGTATCGGGAATTCATTACATTGGAGTGGGCCGCTGGGGGTCCCCGCAACAGCCTGGGGCTTGGCTGGATTTGATGATGCTCCAAGCACATGGACCGCACGCGGCCTACAGCAGTGGAGGACACCACAGCTACGCTTAGCAAGTCCAGGCCGACCCTGAAATGCTGCCATGACAACAGACCTTCATGATCAAATCAAAATCCCTGCACTTACAACAACTGTACTTGAAAATGGCACCAAACTGGCGACTCTATACTGTCTCAGTGTACTACTGCTGTACACTTGTACTCTGAGATGCTTATCTAATATGTATCTAAGTGCTATGGTACGGTGATACTTGTACTGAACTGTATACAATAATGAATCTCATTGTACCTCATTACATGTGACAAATGCCATGCCATGCCATAGGGTATTGGATCCAGAAACACATTTTTACCCCAGACCAAAAACAGCATGTGAGAGGTCAGGAACAATCGGAGCACACAGTTTCTGACAATATCTTACCATTGATCGATTATTTTATATTTTTCACAATCTTGGAGGTTCCAAAAGCATTTCACAGCCAACAAAGTAGCATGAAGCGAACAAAATGGTTAATAAAGCTTTAACTTCTGACCAATTTATCAGATGCGTAGTGTTAAAAGACAATTTCTCAGCTTGTTGCTCGATCCATGACGGTTGTTTAATCTGTCAAAGGAATAACAAACTAAAAAAACAATTTTTACAAGATTCATTTGGGGAATGTAATTAATTAATTGAAAGTATCTTAGAATGAGAATTCTGTTTGCTAGGCACAGTTAAGATGTGCTGCTAGACTCATTTGGAATTGATTTATTTACCCAGTATACTTCAAAATAAATCTAAATGTGAGATTTGTATTAATATCCACATGTTAATTTATTTATGATAGAAACATAGAAAATAGATGCAAGATTAGACCGTTCAGCCATCGAGCCATCCAAAATGATCATCGCTGATCATCCAAAATCAGTACTGATATGATTGAGCTAGGTCATTCACCTATTTTAATAAATCAATTCATTTTCACTTCAATCTCCAATCTCTTCTAAGCTTCTATGCACATTGAATTAAAGAAGAATGTTCTAATATTAATTTTATATATATTTCACTGTTTATTGTCTTGCCCATGGTTGATATTTTTATAGTAATAATATTGTTTACAATTCTTTATCTAACTTCTAACCCTTAACCTGTTCACTGCCAAGTTTGCTTTCACTATTGACCATGATCCCAGTATACTCAGGGGTGGCACTGAACAGGTTAATGGTCATTCTGTAGCTACCGTGCAGTCTTTATAAAATGCTATGCAAAGTAGCTGCTAATCACATCTAACATGATGTTGGAAAATGCATGGAATGAACACTTGACGTCACCCTCACCGCTCGCTCAGACTGGGACATCCCTCCCTTGGCCACCACTTCTGTTGTGACTTCCATTGCTCACTCTTTCTCCATCTAGTGGATGCAAATGGCAGAAGGCAAGTCTGGAGTGTTTTAAGGTCATACGTCCCAGACAGAACAATGACATTCGTACTTGCAGCATTACAACAGATATGTAAACGGTACCCGGTAAACACTGTAAGAAACAACAAAAAAAGTTAGGTGTGTCTATATGTATATTTTTAAAAAAACCAATAATAGCGCAAACACAATGCCTCTGTCTATATTGTTTGGACGTTATTTGGAGTTTGTTGTGTTTAATAGCCTAACGGGCCTGTCCCACTTGGCGATTTTTTCGGCGACTGAGGCATCATTGACTGACATCATGTCACCAAAGAATACGTGGCGTAATGACGCATGACACGGCTGTGTTTTTTCAAATATTCAAAACTTTCAAAATAAAGTTCAAA
The DNA here is from genome assembly GCF_028641065.1 of Leucoraja erinaceus. NCBI lineage: Eukaryota > Metazoa > Chordata > Chondrichthyes > Rajiformes > Rajidae > Leucoraja > Leucoraja erinaceus. The sequence continues at coordinate 81,864,270 of NC_073381.1, forward strand.
TGATAAACTTCTAAACCATCGAGAGCATCCTTACCAACTGCATCACAGTATGGTATGGCAACTGCTCTGTCTCCGACCGGAAGGCATTGCAGAGGGTGGTGAAAATTGCCCAACGCATCACCGGTTCCTCGCTCCCCTCCATTGAGTCTGTCCAAAGCAAGCGTTGTCTGTGGAGGGTGCTCAGCATCGCCAAGGACTGCTCTCACCCCAACCATGGACTGTTTGCCCTCCTACCATCCGGGAGGCGGCTGTCACTCTACTCAACAACGTACCTCGGTGACTGCCAATCACCCCCCCCCCCCCCCGGACACTTATTATTATTTATTTAAATCATTTGCTATGTCGCTCTTCCAGGGAGATGCTAAATGCATTTCGTTGTCTCTGTACTGTACACTGACACTGACAATGACTATTAAAATTGAATCTGAAATGTTGCAACCAAATATCATAGAGCGGAGATCTTTGGTCACAACCATTTTATTGTCGCCGCTGGATTTTGAAATGTTCAAAATCTTTTGGCGACACTGATAGGATGCCGGCAAATTGGCCAAGTGGGAATTTATAGGGAAGAAGCTGCCCCTGAACCTGGCTGTTACAGTTTTCAGGCTCCTACACCTTTTCTTTCCCCAATGGCAAGAGCTGGCTGCATTTTTGAGGTAGCGACTCCTGTAGATTCCTTCAATATGGGGAGGTCAGTACCTGTACTGTATCACTCGGTATCTGTACAGTGATACACTCAGTATCTGTACACTCAGTATTTATCCCTGTACAGTGTCACTCAGTACCTGTGATGGATTGGGCAGTGTTCACCACATTTTGCAATAATCTTCATCGCTGGGCGTTCCAAGTTGCCGAACCAACCGATATACTCTCAACTGTGCAAAACTATACCCTCTAGCGTACTACTGTATAACAGTAGAAGTTCCAGAGAGTATTCATTGGCAGACCAGATTTCCTCAATCTTCTAAGGAAGTAGAGGTGCCAATGGGCTTTCTTTCATCTGCTGGGTCCAGAACAGATCTTCAGAGATGTGCATGCCCAGGAATGTGAAGATTTTGACTGTCAATAACCATTCCGTTGATGAGGGCACATGTTGGCATCATTAGGTCTCTTGGCCTCTAAAAATATTTATGCTTTTAATGTCCAAAAAGCCTCCTAATAAAATTCAGACAAAATATTTACTGTTTAAGCTCAATGTTCCCGATATTGGGGGAGTCCAGAACCAGGGGTCACAGTTTAAGGATAAGGGGTAGGATGAGATGGGGAAAAACTTGATGAGGAAGAGATGAGGAAACACTGAGATGAGGAAAATCTTTTTCAACCAGAGAATTGTGAATCTGTGGAATTCTCTGCCACAGAAGACAGTGGAGGCATTCAAGAGAGAGTTAGACATAGCTCTAGGGGCTAACAGAAACAATGGATATGTGGAGAAAGCAGGAGCGGTACTGATATTGGATCATGTTGAATGGCGGTGCTGACTCGAAGGGCCAAATGGCCTAGTACTGCAACTGGCCTACTACTGCAACTATTTTCTATGTTTCTAAAGCTAAGGGGAACAGTTTGAAATTGGGTGTGACTAGGAAATTAGCTCAATGGCATGCAAGAGTGGGCATTATTTAAAAGAATAATATCAGGAAAAGGAACATTCGGGGTAGGCGGTTTTGTCAAGCTCACTGTATCACTGCGGCAATTTACAGAATCTGAACATTCGATCAAGAGGAGCGTGGGTTCAACACGGTAAAAGCTTAACTTGAAGATCAACTTTAGGAGCTTTCTTCACACAGAATGGATAATACATGAAATGGACCTCCAAACCAAGTGGTGAAAGCCAAAGGCTTAGAATAGGACAAGCAATAGCTCCTGTATTAGTGCCGAGTGACAGAAAGAGGCTCCACCTTTGATCCGAGATGTGATTCTGTAACTGTACCTCAATAGAAAGATAATGACATGTAATGTGTAAGAAGGATCTACAGATGCTGGTTTACACCGAAGATATATACACAAAGTGCTGGAGTAACTCAGCGGTTCAGGCAGCATCTCTGAAGAAAAGGAATAGGTGACGTTTCGGGTAGAAGAAACATTTTGACCCGAAACGTCACCCATTCCTTCTCTCCAGAAATACTGCTTGACCCTGCTGAGTCACTCCAGCTCCAGTATTAGGTTGTTCTGGATCGAGCCATTGAAATTAAACTTTGCTGGGCTTCTTTCTGTCACATGCACGGACTATAATGGATGTTTGCTGGAGACATTTAACTCTGTTTGTACTGAACAAGAGCATTTTGTCAGAAATTAGCCTTTAGCTGTATAAGTAAGGAAATCTAATACTTTTACATTTAACAGGTAAGAAAAAATAAAGATGTGTTGCACCTCTGCACAAACCATGCCGCGGGTGCAGTGGGAATCAGGAATGCCAGAATTCAGGCAAGTAAAGAAAAACAAAAAGAAAATTTGAAGATAGACACAAAAAGTTGTAGTAACTCAGCGGGTCAGACAGCATCTCTGGAGAAAAGTATTAGGTAACATTCTGGGTCGAGACCCTTCTTCAGAAAATTCTATTGTTCAAATGATCCTGCAGGTTTCAGCAGGTGTGTGCTTCGCATTGCCTTGTTTCCCAGACGCACATCCATTTAAATCTCTTAGGGTTGCACGTTTTCAAGTTAACTTAAAAGCTCTAATCATTTTAATTTTTAATGAAATATTCAAGACAATTTCTTGTTTAAAGATTCAGGCTTTGCTGCAGTTTAGTTTAGAGATACAGCGCGGAAACAGGCCCTTTGGTCCAGCGTGTCCGCGCCGACAAGCGATCCCCGCACATTAACACTATCCTACACACACTAGGGTCAATATACCATTTTACCAAGCTAATTAACCTACAAACCTGTACGTCTTTGGAGTGTGGGAGGAAACCGGAACTTCTGGGGTACACCCACTCAGGTCACAGGAAGAACGTATAAACTCCGTATAGACAGCACCCATACTCCGGATCGAACTCGGGTTTCTGGCATTGGTTGTAAGGCAGCAACTACACCACTGTGCCACCCCAGAGCAACCAGTTCTTGACATGTTTGCTTTTCTTTGCGTTATGCCCTTATCATGTATCTATACACTACATGGATCGATTGTAATCATGTATTGTCTTTCTGCTGACTGGTTACCACACAACAAAAGCTTTTCACTGTACCTCAGTACACGTGACAATAAACTCAACTGAACTGCAGTGAACTGAATCATGAATGAATATCAATGTCCACCCATTGCAATCTTCACATTGCAGTGTTAAGATTAGACCCAGTGCGACATGAATCTGTTTTAAGGATCTTGTATTTCTATTGCCTTGAATCCATAAATTAATTATTAAAAAACATTTTCCACTAAGGCTGTGCAATTCTGTGTCCTAACTAGCATGAAACTGCTAAAACCAATAAACTTGACCTGTCTTTCACATATTTATAAGAGGAAGTGAAAAAGAAGTTTCATAAAATGCATGTGAATAAATATTGATTTTTTTTTTTTTAATACAGCAATTCCTAAGTGCATCTTATTTTTACGACTTCCAGCCAATGAACACTAGAGTCATAGAGCCAACTTCGGCCCAACTTGCCCACACCAGCCAACAATGTCCCAGCTACACTAGTTTCACTTGCCTGTGTTTGGTCCATATCCCTCCAAACCTGTCCTATCCATCATGTACCTGTCTAACTGTCTCTTAAACGATGGGATAGTCCCAGTCTCAACTACCTCCTCTGGCAGCTTGTTCCATACACTCACTGCCCTTTGTGTGAAAAAGTTACCCCTCGAGTTCCTATTAAATCATTACCCTTTCACCTTGAACCTATGTCCTCTGGTCCATGATTCCCCTACTCTGGATAAAAGACTCTGCATCTACCCAATCTATTCCTCTCATGATTTTGTACACCTCTATAAGATCTCCCCTCATCCTCCTGCGCTCCATGGAATAGTGACCCAGCCTACTCAACCTCTCCCTATAGCTCACACCCTCTAATCCTGGCAACATCCTCGTAAATCTTTTCTAAACCCTTTCAAGCTTGGCAATATCTTTCCTATAACACGGTGCCCAGAACTGAACACAATATTCTAAATGCGGTCTCACCAACGTCTTTTACAACTGCAACATGACCTCCCAACTTCTATACTCAATACTCTGACTGATGATGGCCTAAGTGCCAAAAGCCTTTTTGACCACTTTATCTACCTGCGACTTAACCTTCAAGGAACCCTGCACCTGTAGTCCAAGATCCCTCTGCACTACAACACCACCCAGAGGCTACCATTTACTGTGTAGGTCCTGCCCTTGTTCGACGTCACAAAATGCAACACCTCACACTTCTCTGTATTAAATTCCATCAACCTTTACTCCGCCCACCTGGCCAATCGATCCAGATCCCGCTGTAATCGATCACAACCATCTTCACTCTCTGCAAACACTTCCGTATCATCATCATTTTGACATTATTGCCATTGAATTGAAAAATGCATGATCTGAGTTAACAATCATGACAGTGAATATATTAAACAAGCAAAGTAAAGCTGCTTGGGCAATTTGATAGCAGTGAAGTCAATAAGAAATTTAGAGTTTGGTAAAGGAGACTCCATCATCTGACAGAATATATGAATGCAACAAGAACATTACAGATATAGGCATGATTGGGCCATTTGGCATCTCTGCGCTTATTTCCCATTCAATAAAATCCTCTAAACCTGTCCTATCCATGTACCTGTCTAATTGTTTGTTAAAAGTTACGACCTTCCTCAACTACCTCCTCCGGTAGCTCGTTCCATACACCCATAAACCTTTGTGTGAAAATGTTCCCATTAAATCTATCCCCACTCACCCTAAACCTATGTCCTCTGGTTCTCGATTCCCCTTCTCTGGGCAAAAGGCCCTGTGCATTTACCCGATCTATTCCTCTCATAATTTTGTACACCTCCATAAGATCACCCCTCATCCTCCTGTGCTCCAAGAAATAAAATCCCAGCCTACTCAACCTCTCCCTATAGCTCAAGCCTTCAAGTCCTGGCAACACCCTGGTAAATCTTCTCTGAACCCTTTCAAGCTTGACAACATATTTCCTATAACATGATGACCAAAAACTGAACACGATACTCTGATTGTGGCCTCACCAAAAGTCTGATATAACTGTAACATGACCTCTAAACTTCTATACTCAATACTCTTGACTGGTGACAGATGCAAAACGCCGGAGCAACTCAGTATCTTTGGAGAAAAGGAATCAACGACGTTTCGGGTTGAAACCCTTCTTCAGACTGTGAGAATCAGGAGAAAGGGAAAGGGGAACAAGAGAAATAGCCATTGTTTCTGTCTGCTCCTACCCCACTGAAATCGTTCCCCATCCCCACACGGCCCGGTTTTACCTTCTCCCCAAAATCCATAAACACAAATGCCCTGGTGGACCCATTGTTTCTGCCTTGCCTGCTCCTGCTCTACTGAAATATATTTCCACGTACAACTGTCTTCGGTTTAAACCAGCGTCTGTAGTTCCTCCCTATACTCAGACTGATAAAGGCCAATGTTTCTATTGACTGCCTTTTAAATCTCCCACGCTGCTTCTCCTCTCAGCTGCTCACTTTAAGTTTAGTATTTTTTAGTTTTTTTAGTTTTAGAGATACGGCACGGAAACTGGCCCTTCGGCCCCACTGGGGCTATGCCGACCAGCGATCCCCACACATTAACACTTTCCTACACCCACTAGGGCAAATTATTTTTACATTTACCAAGCCAATTAACCTACAAATCTGTATGTCCTTGGAATGTGGGAGGAAACCGAAGATCTCAGAGAAAACCCACGCAGGTCATGGGGAGAACGTACAAACTCCGTACAGACAGCACTCGTAATCGTGATCAAACCCGGGTCTCCGGCGCTGCATTCGCTGTAAGGCAACAACTCTACCGCTGCGCCACCGTGACTGTCCAACACTGTGACTTGCACGTAATCAGCTCCTTTAAGTGAATTAAACATTTACGCCTTTTAAAAATAACTTTAAAACGCATGATCCAGGCCGAGCATTTGGAGTTCTCTTCATAAACGATGTTTATCAGACCCCTTCGTTCAGTCCGCCTGGACCTACCTGATCTCCCGGTTGCCAAACACTTTCATTCCCCTTTGGAAATGATATAATCATCAGTCAGAAGATGAAGTAGCAATATGAAGAAAATTTAACTTTGACGATGATTCACAAAATGTGACGTTTAAAAAAAGCTGAAAGGAAAATAGATGAAATAGAACATAGACCACTCATCAAGATCTGAAAATTGTCATCTCAAGGTATTGAAAGGTGTAATGGAGTCACTGGAATTAACAAATAACTGCAGATACTGAAAATCTAAACTAAATATAGAAAAGTGCTGGGAATATTTGGCAGCCAGGCAGTTCATGAGAAAGGCATTGAATTCCCATTTCATAAAACAGTCGATCACTGGATCAAGTCCTTTGGTCCACTGTGTCCAAGCTGAACTTAATGCTAAATGAAACAATTCCATTCGGCCTGCACATAATCCATATCCTTGCATATCCAGGTGCCCACCACAGTGGTGCTGTAAATGTGGCAGCTCCGCCAACAGCCTGCCTCATCCCTTGCTTCTTTTGTTGTTTTTAGTCTGTTTTATTTGTACGTTTTACGGTATTTTTAGTTTTGTATTGTATGGGGGTGGGGGTTGGGGGAAACTTTTAAAAATCTCTTCCCTTGACGGAGATGATTGAATGGTAAAGTACTGATGGACCGAATGCCCTCATTGTGCTCCTATCACTTATGAATTTATGAACTCAATTTGGCAAGTAGCACATGGTGGCGTAATTATACAGTAATTACAAATGTCTTGATTCTGTCCACCTGGAATGACAAAGTGATGTTGTGATAACTATATTCTGCACTCTATATCTCCTCCAGCCCATCTTCCCCTTATCTATTGTATTGGTGTTTGATTTGATTGTCTAGTATATCTGTTTAATTTAGTTTTAGTTAAGTTTAGTTAATTATTGTGATGTGTACTACAAAAGTGTTTTGTTGCGTGCTATCCAGTCAAAGAAGACTATACACGATTACAATAATGTCGTCCACAGTGTACAGATACAGGGTTAAGGTTATAACATTTAGTGCAAGATAAAGTCTGAAAAAGTCCAATTGAAGATAGTTTATATGTCTCCACTGATGGAGATTGGAGGTCAGGACTTCAGTCTTGTTGTTGATGGTCCGCTTGCCTGATAGCAGCTGGGTAGAACCTATCCCTGCATCTGGAATAATGCATTTTCAAACTTCTGTACCTCTTGCCTGATGGATGAGGGGGGGGAAAGGGAGCGAGACTGGTCCTTGGTTATGCTTGTGGCCTTGCCAAGGCAGCGTGAAGTGTAGATGAGTCCATGGAAGGGACGCATGATGGTCTGGGCTATGTCCACAATAGATATTGGGTGCACTTTTAGCAGACTTGCACCTTCAACGACAACAACAATAAGTAGAAAAATAAGACCGGCAAGAAGAAATGGAAGCAGGGTGATCACAGGTTGGGAATTTAAAATGGACAAACATGACCAAAATTAGTACTGAGCACGTGTTGGCCAAAAATTGTGTGAATTATCCAAAGAGTTCAGAGACTTTCAAATTGACAGTAAAGATACAAATTACATCTTGTGATTTATAGCCTTGTTAGCAAATGTTTATGTGGCTAGTGATAGCTGGTCACTTGAGAGACCAAGTAGGGTCCTGCTATTCTGTTTTTCCCGAATTTCACACAGAGGATGGTGGATACATGCAACATGGAAGGAGGAGGTAGTTGAAGCAGATATTATAAGACATTTGGCCAGACACATGGATTGGAAAGGTTTAGACAGATATAGGCGAAACGTGGGCAAGTGCGACGTGTGTAGAATGGGCAGGTTGGGCCGAAGGGCCTGTTCCCATGCTGCATGACTCTATGACTCCAATCAGAGTGAGGATCGTTCTAGTCATTAAATATAAAGACATTTCAACTACAATTCCAAAGATATCTTCTGATTTTGTTACATGGAGCTTTTTGAGTTCCGATCTGGGGAAAAGGTGTCAACAGATTCGCAAGGACGTGAAAAGTATCCCTGCACATGTAAGAGTCTATCTGAGTGACGCCAACAAGAAACATTCTGTGTACTGTTCCAGGAACTGATTTATAAATAGATGAACTGAAAACCAAAATAAATTTTGATCCAGTCTTTCAAACCAGCTAACTGTACTTCACTTCCTTAACTTCCTTTGCCCTGCTTTTGAATAGGTAAATATTGGATTACATCAGAAGGTGTTCACTGGAAATACTGCTCCTGCCATGTTCCTTTCAAATTCTTTGTTTTGCTTTTTCTCTGCATCCTGCAGGCACAGAATTAATTAAATATAGAGCAAATATCCATGGAGTTGTGGAGCATAGAAACAGGCCCTTTGGCTGAACTCATCCATGTTGACCAAGATCTAAGCCAGTCCACACAAAGTGCTGGAGTAACACAATGGGTCAGACAGCATTCCTGGAGAACATAGGCGACGTTTAGACCTTCTTCAGACTACGACCTTTCTTCTGACTCACCCATTTAACCATTGAGTTACAGCATAGAGGCATAGGGTCCTATAGTGTGGAAACAGGCCCTTTAGCCCAACTTGCCCACAGTGGCCAACATATCCCATCTACACTAGTCCCACCTACCTGTATTTGGCCCCTATCCCTCTAAATCTGTCCTATCCATGTACCTGAACGAATGTTTCTTAAACGTTGCAATAGTCCCTGCCTCAACTACCTCCTCTGGCAGCTTGTTCCTTACACCTACCACCCCCTGCATGAAAAAAACACCCCTCAGATGCTTTCTAAATCTTTCTCACCTCTCCTTACACCTATGTCCTCTGGTTCTCGATTTTGCATACTCTGGGTAAGAGACCTTGTGCCTCTATCTAATCTATTGAAGAAGGCAGATTATTATCTGAATGGTGTCAGATTAGGAAAAGGGGAGGTGCAACGAGATCTGGGTGTCCTTGTACATCAGTCACTGAAAGTAAGCATGCAGGTACAGCAGGCAGTGAATAAAACAAATGGCATGTTGGCCTTCATAACGAGAGGATTTGATTATAGGGCGAAGGAGATCCTACTGCAGTTGTACAAGGCCCTGGTAAGACCGTACCTGGAGTATTGTGTGCGATTTTGGTCACCTAATTTGAGGAAGGACATTATTGCTATTGAGGGAGTGCAGCGTAGGTTCACCAGGTTAATTCCCGGGATGGCGGGATTGACATATGATGAAAGAATGGATCGACTGGGTTTATATTTACTGGTATTTAGAAGGATGCGAGGGGATCTTATAGGTACATATAAAATTCTTAAGGGGTCACAGTTTAAGAATAAGGGGTAGGCCATTTAGGACTGAGATGAGGTAAAACCTTTTCACCCAGAGAGTTGTGAATCTGTGGAATTCTCTGCCACAGAGGCAGTGGAGGCCAATTCACTGGATGTATTCGAGAGAGAGTTAGATTTAACTCTTAGGGCTAACAAAATCAAGGGATATGGGGAGAAAGCAGGAAAGGGGTACTAATTTTGGATGATCAGCCAAGATCATATTGAATGGTGGTGCTGGCTCGAAGGGCCGAATGGCCTACTCCTGCACCTATTTTCTATGTTTCTATTCCTCTCACTCCAGCACTTTTGTGTTTTGCTTAAATTATGGAAAATTCGGTTCCATATTTGGCACTTTTATGTTCTGCTGGTTATTATTTGACTTCCAGAATAGATTTCACTGTTTTATTGTGAACAGTGAATATTCTGTGGCATGTGTTGTGCTGGATGTTCTATTGCTGAGACTGATAGTCTGTGGGCAGCTACTAACAGCTGTGGGCATGCAGACCAGGACATACACGGCCATACATTTGCTTACTTATTACCACACAGATTTGCTGCCAGAAATGTTCACTGTTTACTAGAAACAGAAGCAACTTCCTAGAAACAACCTGAACCTGAGCGATCAGGATAGATGTTGATGCTATTTCTCCTGGGTTATAATCCTAAAAAAATAAGGGGTATATCTTCAGAATAAAGAGCCAGATATTTCAGACTTTAGCATTCAGACTAAAGAATTTTCGAATTTTTGGAATTTTATTTCTTAGATAACTGTGGATGATGAGGTGCTGAATATAGCATCACTTTATGAATACCATTACCTTATACTAACACAGAAAAGATTTTGTATTTTTTGAGAAAGAACTGCCGATGCTGGAAAAAATCGAAAGTAGGCAAAATTGCTGGAGAATCTCAGCGGGTGAGGCAACACCTACGGAGCGAAGGAATAGGTGACGTTTCTGGTCGAAGAAAGGTCTCAACCCGAAACGTAGCCTATTTCTTCACTCCATGGATGCTGCCTCACTCACTGAGTTTCTCCAGCAATTTTGTCTACCTTCAGAATGGATTTCAGTCACTTAATAGCCAACAGGACCTCAAACCTTGGCGGGTAACCTGGAAGAAATCATGCTGCCTTCTGTCTGAGCACTTAATCACGTGCACTGAAGCTTGATAAACCAAATCTTGTCCACCCTTCTGCAGTGTGATGAAGCATGATTATCACAAGTTGGGTGCCTTGGATGTACAGGGTTAGCATCAGTCTTTTCCTCTATTTTTCTCATATTTTAACTGCCGGTTCTACCTCTTAGGATGTAATGCTAGTTCCTTTCCTATAATATTGGGCCTGCTTATTCTTGGCCTTTCATGATTTGCCTTTTGATTTGATTAATATCGGTTAAAATTGACTGGGCCCCTGTAGCAGTTTAGAAGGAGTGGATAACCCCTGTCCCCTGTCTCCTGTCTCCATCAATGGTGTGGAGGTGCAGTTTACCAGGGGGTACCTTGGAGTGTACCTGGACAGTAAACTGGACTGGTCCAGGAACACTGAGGCCCTGTACAAGAAGGGATAAAGCCGGCTGTACTTTTTGACAAGGTTCCGCTCTTTTAACATCTGCAGTAAGTAAGATGCTGAAGGTGTTCTACCAATCGGTGGTGGCCAGTGACAGCTTCTTCGCTGCCTTGTGCTGGGGCAAAGTCGCGAACACCAATAGAATTAACAAACTCATCAGAAAGGCTGGCTCCGTCTTGGTGGCAATGGGCAATATACAATAGACAATAGCTGCAGGAGTAGGCCATTCGAGCCACTACCGACATTCACTGTGATCATGGTTGATCATCCACAATCAGTACCCCGTTCCTGCCTTTTCCCCATATCTCTTGACTCTGCTATCTTTAAGAGTCCTATCTAACTCACTCTTGAAAGCATCCAGAGAATCGGCCTCACTGCCTTCTGACGCAGAGAATTCCACAGATTCACAACTCTCAGGGTGAAAAAGATTTTCCTCATCTCCGTTCTAAATGGCCTATCCCTTATTCTTAAACTGTGGACCCTGGTCCTGGACTCCCCCAACATCGGGAACTTGTTTCCTGCCTCTAGCGTGTCCAATCCCTTAATAATCTTAGATGTTTCAATAAGAACTCCTTTCATCCTTCTAAATTCCAGTGTATACAAGCCCAGTTGCTCCATTCTTTCAACATATGACGGTCCCGCCATCCCGGGAATTAACCTCGTGAACCTCCGCTGCACTCCCTCAAAAGCAAGAATGTCCTTCCCCAAATTTGGAGATCAAAACTGCACACAATACTCCAGGTGTGGTCTCGCCAGGGCCCTGTATAACTGCAGAAGGACCTCGTTGCTCCTACACTCAACTCCTCGTGTTATGAAGGCCAACATGCCATTAGCTTTCTTCACTGCCTGCTGTACCTGCATGCTTACTTTCAGTCACTGATGTACAAAGCCACCCAGATCTTGTTGTACTTCCCCTTTTCCTAACTTGACACCATTTAGATAATAATCTGCCTTCCTGTCCTTGCAACCAAAGTGGATAACCTCACATTTATCCGCATTAAACTGCATCTGCCATACATCTGCCCACTCACCCAACCTGTCCAAGTCACCCTGCATCCTCATAGCATCCTCCACACAGTTCACACTGCCACCCAGCCTTGTGTCGTCCTTTGTACCTCATCTTTTCTCGTATTGTCTTTTTAGTTATCTTCTGTTGCTCTTTAAAAGTTTCCCAATCCGCTGGCTTCCTGCTCATCATTGCTATGTTATACTTCTTCTCTTTTATTTTTATACTGTCCTTGACTTTCCTTGTCAGCCACGGTCGCCTCTTACTCCCTTTAGAATCTTTCTTCCTCTTTGGAATGAATTGATCCTGCACCTTCTGTATTATTCCCAGAAATACCTGGCATTGTTGTACCACCGTCATCCTACTAGGGTCCCTTTCCAGTCACCTTTGGCCAGTTCCTCCCTCATGCCCACTGTAATACTGGCACGTTCAATTTTCCCCTTTCCCTCTCAAATTGTAGATTAAAACATCATATTATGGTCACTACCTCCTAATGCGGCGATTTGGGCTTCATTGGGAGGTGGCCTTGGAGGGAAGGATGCTCCTCAAACTGCAGAGCATCTTGGACAATATACAGCTCACCCCCTCCATGACACATTGGTCAACCTTCAGCAACAGACTGGTCCCACCAAGATGCAGTACAGAACGCCACAGAGGTCCTTCTCTTCCCCAACTATCAAACTGTACAATCCTCCCCCCCCCCCCTTCCCCCCCACCTCCACCTTTGCACATCCCCATCCTTTAATTTCACTTTAATTTCACGTTTCACGTATTTTGTGTTTGATGACTGTTGGCAGATCAATTTCCCGCCTGGGATAAATAAAGTTATATCACAGCATATCGTTCCGTATCGTATATCCTCTGCACACCATCGGGCCAAAAAGTAGCATAATATCAGCGACAATATTGGCAGGGAAGGAGCTAATAAGGCTTTTCTGCTCCAAACATTTGCCAAGTAATAGTTTGTTATTTTATGGTGCCTTGCATTTCTACTACCATGCCAGGGCCTCCTCTTTGATTCCAAAAGTGCCAAATAAAATGCAAGTAAAACAGTGTGGCACAATAACCAAAATAATAGCTTTAGCCTTGTATCTAATACTTGCAGCTGAATTTGATGCCTGGGTACCAAAGATACAAGGATACCATCATTTATTTTTCTTAAAATAACAATTTTGAGAAGAAAGCATTCTCCAAGAAGCCGACAAAAATTCACTTATAACAATCAAAACGACATAATGCGTCCACATAATTTTATCAACTATCGGACTGGATTAAAAAAAAAAGTATGTGCATGTCGGTTGTATTTTCAAATCAGGGCAATAGTTATCATCTGGTTCAGATAAGAATATATTTTTTAAGACAATTCCGAGTCAAGTTTGGTTGGCTTAGCCTCAGAATAAAAGGACCTTTGAAAGGAGATGAGGAGGAATTTATTTAGTCAGAGGGTGGTGAATCTATGGAATTCATGGCCACAGACAGCTGTGGAGGCCAAGTCAATGGATATTTTTAAGGTAAAGATTGAGTGATTCTTGATTAGTACGAGAGTCATGGGTTATGGGGAGAAGACAGGAGAATGGGATTGAGAGGGGAAATATAGATCAGCCATGATTGAATGGTGGAGTAGACCTGATGGGCCGAGTGGCCTATGTTATGCAAAGCATACTGTACAGAAGTGCAATCAAGCCAAGCAGGACATGTAGTGGAAAGAGATAAATAAAAGTGTTCAGAATATAGTGTTACAGCACAGTAGCATAATATTTACAGATAAAAAGTCCACCCTGCACAATGAGGTAGGTTGGAAGATTAGGTCTATATATACTCCATCTTATAGACAATGGACAACAGACAATAGACAATAGGTGCAGGAGTGGCCTATTTCGGCCCTTCGAGCCAGCACCGCCATTCACTGTGATCATGGCTGATCATCTACAATCAGTACCCCTTTCCTGCCTTCACCCCATATCCCTTGACTCCGCTATCTTATGTTCAATATTCCGATAACAGAGATGAAGAATCTGTTCCTGAATCTGTCGCTATGTGCTTTTAAGCTTTTGTATCTTCTACCTAATGAGAGGGGAGAGAAGAGGGAATGATTGGAGTGGAAAAAGTTCTCGATTATATTGAAGATAGACGCAAAATACTAGTAACTCAGCGGGTCAAGCAGCATTTCTGGAGAAAAGGAATAGGTGACGTTTTGGGTCAGAACCCTTCTTCAGACCATTCGTGAGGCAGCGTGGTGTAGATGGAATCAATGGTGAAGAAGCTATTCTGTGCCATGGACTGGGTTACATCGACAACTCTCTGCAATATGATTGATTGAAAGATCCAGTATGGATACATTTCCTTTGGCCCACCAAATCTACACTGACCATCGATCAACTTCATACTAGTTCTATGTAATTCCGCTGTCATATCAACTTGTTACACACGAGGGGCAATTTACAGTCCAATTAATCTACATGCCTGCATGTCTTTAGGTCTTGAGCAGAGCTGATCCTATGTGAAACTGTGATGCAGCCCGATATAATGCTTTCTGCGATGCAGCTACAGCAATTGCTAGTTGAATTGCTAATTGAAATGAAAAACAGCTGATCCTGGTGGTCTGAAACAAAAGCAAAATATACTGGAAGTACTCAGCAGTTCAAGTGTCTACCTTATGGAGAGAAACAGTTAGCATTGTAAATCAAGAACTCTCCATCAGGAATGGCCCTTGACCCGACATACTGGAACTGTTTCTCCCACAGCTAACGCTGCCAGACCCATGGATGGGCTTCCATCATTTTCTCTTTGTCTGCCAAATCTTCCTGGTAATGTTCAAGGTGGAATCCACGTAATTCATTCTGCAAGGTCACCATTGAGGTTTTTGTTCAGGATTTTGTCATTTTGCTTGAATTGCACTGCGATCTTGGTCTGACTTCCATCCTGCAGGGGATCAGCGTCAAGGTTTGTAAACCCTTCTTCAGAGGCTCCGCTTCTGGAGTAAAAAAATTAAAAAGCTGGGAGATGCTGGAAATCCAAAACATAACCAGAAAATGTTGGAGAAACGCAGCAGGCCAGGGAGCATCTGTGATCATTGGCTCGAAATGTTGACTCTGTCTAGCAGTCCACAAATGGTTGCTTGGCCTGCTGAGCACTTTCAGGATTTTTTGTTTTTTAGTTCAGCTGCCTCTCCAATAGCTAGTTTGATTCAATGGTTCTAAGATTCAATGAATCATTGAATCAGTTTGGCATTGTTGGGATGCAGTGAACAGCTGTCAACTTCAGTGCTCTGGTAGTGGAATGCATGGCTGTTTCGTTGCAATGCAGTGCCTTGATGTGGCATCAGTCCATTCATCCGGCAATGTCTTTCCAATAGTAGAACACGTTGTCAAATATTGGTCCCGTCGTCAATCTGTTAAAGGGTGCAAGGCCAACGTTCACACAGACATACGTGATGCTGTAATCTAGCCTCAAACCTGGCATAACAGCAGAATGCTGCTACCACTGACATGTGCCAATACTAACAGCACACTTGAAAACAGTCACCACCATCACCATGAAGGTTAGAGGGCAGCAGGCATATACTGTAAGAAACCATTCATCTGAAGAAAGACACAAAATGCTGAGGTGACTCAGCGGGTCAGGCAGTGTCTCTGGAGAAAACTGATAGGTGACGTTTCGGATCGAGACCCTTCCAATAGGTGACATTTTTTCCAAATATGGTGCCTGACCCACTGAGTTACTCCAGCATTTTGTGTCTATCTAACGGTATAAACCAGCATCTGCAGTTCCTTTTTTAGCCCATCATCTGAAGGTCCCACACAGTATCTTGACTTGGAATGATCTTGCCATTTCTTTATCTTTGCTGAGTTGAAGTCCTGGATCTCTCTCTCCAACAGCATTGTGGTGTTGGGGCCACCATCAGAGGAGCTGCTCTAGTGCAGGAAGATGACTCATTTCCCCAATGCTATTTTGTGATCAGCAAGAAATTCAAGCCGTTGGTGTTCGTTTACCACAAATAAATGAAAAAAAACGTGCTAGATTTTCATTTTTTAAAAGTTCACTTAGAAACATAGAAAATAAAGTTCAAAGTTCAAAGTAAACTTTATTGTCAATTCAAATAAATTGGATTGAAATTGTGTTTCCCCATACTCCAAATGTGCAAGCAATATTTATAACACAGACAGACAATATACCAATAAGATAGACAATATACATTATTTAAAATATTCACAGTGTGCCTGACTGTAGTAAATTTTTGAGGTATGTTATTAAGATGCAATAATAAAGGTGCAATATAGAAAGGTGCAAATAGCATACTGCAGACATTGAGTTAAAGTTAAACGTTCATGGAATTTTCTTGAGTGTGTTGAGTAATCTGATGGCCTGAGGAAAAAAAGCTGTTTTTGAATCTGGTGGTTTTGTTCCGCATGCTGCGGTAGCGCTTGCCAGATGGTAGGAGAGTGAACAGTTTGTGTGCTGGGTGGGTGGTGTCTTTGATGATGTTGGTTGCTCTCTTGCGACAGCGAGATGGGTATAAGTCCTGGATTGCAGGTTGGGGTGATCTGGTGATCTTCTCCGCTGTCCTCACCACTCTCTGGTGCAGGAGTAGGCTATTCGGACATTCAATATGATTATCCAAAATCAGTACCCCGTTCTTGCTTTCTCCCCATATCCCTTGATTCCGTTAGCACTAGGGGCTAAATCTAACTCTCTCTTGAAAACTTCTAGTGAATTGGCCTCTGCTTTCTTTTGTGGCTTCTGTGGCAGAGAATTCACAACATTCTGAGTGAAAACGTTTTTCCTCATCTCAGTCCTAAATGGCCTACCCCTTATTCTTAAACTGTGACCCCTGGTTCTGGACTCTTCCAAAATGAGGAACATTTTTCCTGTATCTGGTCTGTCCAATCCTTTAAGATTTTTATATGTTTCTGTAAGATCCTCTCTCGTCCTAAATTCCACTTTTATTCTTCCAGGTAATGAAGTCTGTCGGTTTGGCATATAAGGGCTTACAAACGTCCGACTTATGGACACCCATACAAACGAGAAAGCTCCCATAATATTATTAAAGTCAAGGGTCTGAAGTTCGTACACATGCATTCATGCAATAGTTTTCACTCTCTCTCCACTTTTAGTGATTTCTCTTTCTTATCGGTCTTATGTGCTTTTGATGTCGATTGTTACAATACCCTTGAAGTGTGGTTACCAAAGCAAGGATTTCGACATATTTTCTGCCTTGTAGTCTGAAGAAGTGTCTCGACTCAAAACGTTGCCTATTCCTTTTCTCCAGAGATGCTGTCTGGCCCACGGAGTTACTCCAGCTTTTTGTGTCTATCTATATGTTGATACCATGATGGACCACCTGACACCTGTATCAAACATGGTGGAATACATGTAACACCTCCAGTTGAGATAGGGGACAATGGACCAATTGGCCTGGCATCAATATAGGGGAAACTCAGGAATCTATTATTAATAAAAATGGTTTGAGAACGCTTGGAAAATAATAATAAATTTGGACAGAGACAACATGGATCCATGAAAGGTACATAATGTTTGACCAATTCGTTCAAACAAATAAGAGCATGTGATACTGTGGGTAATCAACTGGCATGGATTTAGATTGGTTAGTGGGCAGGAAACGGTAAGTTTGGGAGGATTTGACCAGGGGGTTACTGTATGGGTCAGCCTTGGGCCCACAGCACACAGAGGAGATGAGTTTGACTTTGAGTCAAGATCGTCCCGTCAACGGAGGGCTCGAGGCCCCCTATCGTAGGAGAGCTAAGGGAAGAGACTTGAACTTTTTTTTCGCCTTCCATCACAGTGAGGAATGTGAAGTCACTGTGGTGGATGTTTATGTTTAAATGTGTTTTCTGTGATCTGTCACTTTTTATTTGTACGACTGACTTGGCAAGTGAAATTCCTTGTATGTTGCAAAACATACTTGGCTAATACAGTCTTATCGTGATTGTAATTGTGATTATGTGATTGTATCATGTTCGGCACTGGCTTTGTGGACCGAAGGGCCTGTTATTGTGCTGTATTGTTCTGTGTTATATGTAAGTGAGAGAGGATCATAGTGTCATCTTGGTGGTCCCTGAAGATTGGAAAATTGCGAATATCACCATGGACCAAGCGCAGGCAGGTGGGACTAGTGTAGCTGGGACATGTTGGCCAGTGTGGGCAAGTTGGGCCCAAGGACTTGTTTCCACACTGTATCGCTCTATGACTCTATCACTCTATGTGAGGTGGCAGCATGATGGCATAGAGAAGGGATGTCCCTGGTGATAGCACTCTCTAACCTCACGGTGATTGAACTGCCTGCTCCCTTGGAGATCTCTGCACGCTTGGCCTCAAGTAGCAAAAATCATGAATATTACAATCTGAGCAGCAACTAGATTCTTTCTGCTGTCTGTAATTATTAACAGATTATCAAAGACACTTCATTGTGTAACTGCTTGTAAATAAATTGTTTGATTTGCCCTTTTGTGGGGCCTCGCAAACACCACCTGGATTGAAATTTGAATTCCTGCAACAAGGCTTTATTCCTGCAACAATTCAGCTTTTAATTGCTTGCAGCCATTTCCATGGTGTTGCAGGGATTTTCCTATTTTTGCCATGTTCATGGCTATGTTGCTCTGCACCATCGGTTATTAATGGCGAGTGTGAGTAGGTGGGTCGGAAAAGCATGTAGTGATAATCTGACCATTTCCAGCACCTAGAATATTTCAGTCTGATCAGTCAATTTCACAGGACAAGCTCTTGGAGCCACTTTGTAATGAAAACTCAGTAAGTAATCATTCATTTACTTATACTAACATATATCTCTCTGTTTTGATTATTTATTATCGAGAACAGTGCGTGAGGATATTACATGTAAGAAGGAACTATAGATGCTGGTTTATAGACACAAAAAGCTGGAGTAATTCAACGGGACAGGCAGCATCTCTGGAGAGAAGGAATGGGCGATGTTTCGAATCAAGAGCCTACATATAAGAAGGAACTGCAGATGCTGGTTTACACCGAAGATAGACACAAAATGTCAGGAGGAGGAGCCATCTTGGGGAACGGCTGCTAACCAGCAGCCGTCCGTTTAATTCACTTTTTTTTGTAGTTCTAGTGAGTCCTGTGTTTTGTTTGTGGGAGAAATAGACTTTTTAATGTGGGGGGAATGGGGTAACTATATTTCTAGGTCCCTACCTGGTCAGTGAGGCAGCTTTTTCTCCGGGCTGCCCCGTCGACCCGTCCTCGTGGCCTACCAGCGGGCGTGGAGCGCCGTTTCCTGGCGGGGACCGCCCAGCACCTCGGCTTCGGTAGCGGCACAGCGCTGGAGCGCTATCGCGGAGCGGGCGGTGCCTTGCCTGGGTCGCCACGCTGGATCGACGCGCTGGAGCTCTGGTGAGCTGTGACCGCCGAGTTCAACACCTCTGGGCTGCGGGTCTGTGGAGCGGGCGGCGCCGACTTCAACATCGGGAGCCTGGGAGCTCCAAACCGGCGCGGCCTTGTCGGCTTCGGAAGCCGTGGTCTCCGGTAAGGAAGCGGCCGTTCCAGGTGGCCCAGCCGTTGAGAGGACTCTCCCGACGCCGGGGCAACAGCACCCGGCGAGAACGGCCAGGAACATCGGGCCTCCGTAGAGGCAATAGCGGAGGCCTCAATAGGCCTGACTTTGAGAGAACTGGGGATGGGGACTGGACATTGTGCCTTCCCCCACAGTGGTAACCATTGTGGGGGGATGATTTTTTGTGTGTAAGTGATTATTTTAGTTTGTGTCCAAGATGGTTGTCGGAAGGGAGAGTGGACGCTGGCGCGCTTTAGCTGCCGCTGCTCTCTCTTCACATTGTGTTTTTGATTTTTTTGTCTTTGGATCGAATTCTGTCTTTAATTTGTGTATTGGTGATGTCTTTATTATTTATTTTACTCCGATTATATGTTTTTTACTCTTGTTAAATTCTGTAAGGTGTCCTTGAGACTTTTGAAAGGCGCCCATAAATAAAATGTTTTATTATTATTATTAAAATATTGGAGTAGCTCAGCGGGACAGACAGCGTCTCTGGAGAGAAGGAATTGGGCACGCTAGATGCAGGAAACATGTTCCCCATGTTGGAGCCCAGAACTAGGGGTGACATTTTAAGGATAATGGGTAGGCCATTTAGAACTGAGATGAGAAAAACATTTTCACACGGAAAGTTGTGAAATTGTGGATTTCTCTGCCACAGGTGGTGGCCGATTCACTGGATGCATTTAAAAGAGAGTTAGATAGAGCTCTTAGGAATAGCGGAATCAAGGGATATGAGGAGAAGGCAGGAACGGGGTACTGATTGTGGATGATCAGCCATGATCACATTGAATGGCGGTGCTGACTCGAAGGGCTGAATGGCCTACACCTGCACTTATTGTCTATGTATCTATGAATGGGTGACGTTTCGGGTCGAGACACTTCTTCTGAAAAAAGATTCCTTCTATCAAGTGATGCTGCCTGTCCGGCAGAGTTACGGCAGCATTTTGTGTCTGACTGAGGATATTATTTGGGCTTCACATTTTCTGACAATTAAAAGGGGTTTGTTTTCATGAAAATAGTTCTCCAAAAGTTTCCTTCAGTACTCTTAAATCTCACATTCAATTTTTGCTTATCTTAGATATTCATAAGCCAATAAGATTTTTGTATCTGATTGTCTTCCTTCTCAAAGATCAGAATTTAGCATTGATGCGGGTCTGTGGAGCGGGCGGCGCCGACTTCAACATCGTTGTACATCGAGGAAAACCATTCAAAATCTCTCCAGAGTGGTTTAAAAGGTTTGTATTTTATCTTACAGCGTCTGAGCAGTGTGAAATACTCTCTTGGTATTTCTTTTCTGTTGGGTTCTCTGTGGGTTATGGAAACAGGTCCTTTTCACAAACCGTTCCATTCCAGCCAAATTATATGTAGGAAAGCAAAATCCTCCAACATTTTGGCTACCTCTAAAGAGATCCCATACTAGCCACATCTAGCCACAACATCCAATCTCCACCCCTTTCTGCTTTCTGCAGAGGCTGTTCCCTCCGCAACTCCCTGGCTAACTCGTCCTTCCCACCCAAACCACCCCCTCCCCAGGTACCTTCCCCTGCAACCACAGGAGATGTAACTCCTGTCCCTATATCTCCCCCCTCGACTCTGTCCAAGGACCCCAACAATCTTTTCAGGTGAGGCAGAGGTTCACTTGCACCTCCCCCAACCTCATCTACTGTACCCGCTGTTCCAAGAGTGGACTGCTGTATATGGGCGAGACCAAGCGCAGGTTCAGTGATCGTTCCGCCTATACCTTCCTGATCTCCCGGATGCTAAACACTTTAACTCCGCCTCCCATTCCCACACCGACCTTTCTGTCCAGGGCCTCCTCCACCGTCAGAGTGAGGTCCAGTGCAAATTGGACGAACAGCACCTCATATTTCACTTGGGCAGTTTACACCCCAGCGGTGTGAACATTGACTTCTCTAACTTCAAGTAACCCTTGCTTTCCCTCTCTCTCCATCCCTTCCCCTTCCCAGTTCTCCCACCAGTCTTACTGTCTCCGACTACATTCTATTTCTGTACCGCCCACTCCCCTGACATCAGTCTGAAGGGTCTCGACCCAAAACATCACCCATTCCTTCTCTCCAGAGATGCTGCCTATCCCGCTAAGTGGCTCCAGCATTTTGTGTCTATCTTCGGCCAAATTTTATAACTGGGCTAGTCCCATTTGCTTGCACTTGACCAATATTCCTCTAAACTTTTCCTATCTATGTCCCTAAATTTTGAATATCTATCGTATCAATGTTTTGGAGACACAGCGTTCTGCAGATGCTGATTTAGCAAAAAAAAACCACACAAACTGCTGAAGTAACTCAGCGGATGGGGTGGAAGGGCAGGGTTGCTGGAGAACATGGACAGGCGATGTTTCAGGTCAAGAACCTTCTTCAGACTGATTGGGAGGGGGCGGAAAGCTAGATAAAGGGTGGGATATGACAAAGCCTGGCAAGTGATAGGTTGATACAGTCAAGGGAGGTTTACCTGATAGACGGGTGCAAAGGTTAAAGATGAAAAGGAATGGTGGAGTTGCTGCCTCACAGCGTCAGAGACCCGGGTTCGATCTTGACTACTGGTGCTAGGGTTGCCAACTGCCCCGTATTAGCCGGGGCATCCCGTATATTGGGCTAAATTGGTTTGTCCTGCACGGGACTGCCTTTGCCCCGTATTTGACTGCTACTATTCGGGTCGAGGGGACTGTCGGGTCGGAGCTCCTCGTCAAGCCCCGCCTCACCCGTCCTGATGTGGTGCTGCCTCTGGAGTGCAGCAGCAGCATCTCACCCGTGGCCCCGCGGTCGGCAGCCCGGCCAGTTGTCTGACCTTCGGACTTTCGCTTACCGCTGACACTACCACCACCCCTCCTTCTCATGCAGGATCATCAATTCATGAGTTGGATGGGGCCCTGGACTTTGCGCACAGTGTCTGGTGCTCGGGCCAAAAGTCCTCAGCTGCCCCGCCGGCAGGGCTTTGTGTGCAGTCCAGCACCCAGGCCAACTCATCCTTCACCCAGTGATGGCCGAGTCGTGCAATTAATTGCCGTTGGGAATTTGTCCCTTATTTTTGACATTTTGGCCCTTATTTGGGTGTGAGAAAGTTGGCAACCCTAACTGGTGCTGTCTGTCAGTTTGTACGTTCTCCCTGTGACTGCTTGGTTTTCTCCGGGTGCTCTGGATTCCTCCCACACTCCAAAGACGTGAAGGTCTGTAGTTAATTGGCTTCTGTACATTGTCCCTAGCGTGTAGGATAGAACTACTGTATGGGTGATTGTTGGGTTGAGCGGACTCGGTGGGCTGAACTAATGTAGACAAAGGGTGTCAGTCAAGGGGAAAAGTGACATGTAAAGTTAGCTGAGGGACGCAGGTGATAGGAGTAATGGGGAAAGAGAGAGTAAGATAGTGGGAGAAATGTGTACACCAGGGTGGGACACATTAGATGTCTTCCCTATATTGGGCTGTGTTGAACCTGTAGTAATGTTTTCATCGGTGACATGTTAATAGTGGTGTAGATTACCCTATCTATATTTGTTCTTCATAAAGTCAACAGGGCTCATGGTTTTATTTTTTGGTGTACATCAATTTTGGTTGATCTCTGTAAAGGTTGTGTTTCGAAACATGTGCACACAGCAGGCTTGTAAATAATCTTCCTCTATGGTTAAACTTAGAGCATCCACATTTTACATATGTTGAGATATTGACGAGAAGGAAAATTATGCCCAGGCAGGTAAGAACAAAAAAAAAAAAAAAACCTTTTCCCAAAATTAAGAAAATAACAAAGAAAGGAGAGGAGTCTCAGTAATGGGTTCACTTCCAGGATTTGATTCTGAAAGTCAAAGATAGGAGGATTTACAACATAGAACAGTACAGCACAGGAACGGGCCCTTCGGCCCACAATGTTTGTGCTGAACATGATGCCTTGCTGAACTGATCTCATC
Source organism: Leucoraja erinaceus (assembly GCF_028641065.1). Lineage (NCBI taxonomy): Eukaryota > Metazoa > Chordata > Chondrichthyes > Rajiformes > Rajidae > Leucoraja > Leucoraja erinaceus. Next base: position 81,887,672 of record NC_073381.1, read on the forward strand.
TGCCTGTACATGATCCATATCCCTCTATTCCCTGCACTTCCACGTGATGTCACTATCATACCTGCCTCCACCACAACCTCTGGCAATGCGTTCCAGGCCTCCACCACACTGTGTAAACAAACCTGCCCAACACATCTCCATTAAACTTTCCCCCCTCTCACCTTACAGCTGCTATGTCCTTGAGTGTTGAACATTTTCACCTTGGGGAAAAAGATGTTGTAAGACGGCACTGCGATACTATGCTGCAAACAATATTGATGATTTAAATAAACAAAAGTCTTTCCTAATTAATGCAGTGGGGGCTGCATATAATTTAATGAGAAATTTGCTGAGCTTGGAGGAAACTGGTACTAAAATGAATTAAGGTATTGATGGATTTGTTGAATCACTTGAAGTGAAATGGTGTAAAGGTTTATGGTTGGTTCACAGGTAGGCAAACCTAATGAAGCAGTGGCTGAGCATGCAGCCAAATGAAGGAAGTTATCTCAAGAGGGTAGTTAGGCAATACAGTTTCCTGGGTACTGAGGACATAACAGTTGCTGTGCAGAATAAGCTGATTCAGAGTCAGTGTTTTCAGAGGAGAATTTGACTGTTGAGAATGCACTGAAGACTGAAGAATGCATTGAAGTCTCGGCCCGAAACCTCGCCCATTCCTTCTCTCCACAGATGCTGCCTCACACGCTGAGTTACTCCAGCATTTTGTGGCTCTCTTCGATTTAAACCAGCATCTGCAGTTCTTTCTTACACAGACTGCCCAAGCAATGGACTCGCCACGTGAAAACATGCAGAACTTGCAAGTGGGAATGTCAGTTCCTCATAACAGGATGTGGGGGGTGGGGATTTGGAGGGGAGGCGGAAGGGGGATTTTGGAGTGGGAGGTAGGGGGATTTGGGAGTGGGTGGGGAAGGGGTAGAGGGGGGGGGAGGGGGGTGGGGGGGGTGGGGGGGGGGGTGGAGGGGGGGGGGAGGGGGGGGGGGGGGTGGGATGGGGGGGGGGGGGGGAGGGGTGGGGGGGGGGGCTGGGGGGGGGGGTGGGGGGTGGTGGGGTGGTGGGGTGATGTTGGGAACAAGCCACCAGGGTCGTGTCTAAGCAAACTCAGTCATTTTTGAAACGGTAGACCAAACCTGCAACTGCTATGGAGAGTAACAGGTGCCATTTAAGTCCTGCACAAATGTCATAAGTGTGATCTAAAAGCCTGTGTGGAGTCCAAGTTTTAAAGTCTGTGTTTGTGGGAAATGAATCTCACGAATCGGTAAGAGGTTTTTGAGAGGGTTTGTGCGCAGCAGTCTAGGCCTTCACCTGGGTCCCGCTTGGGTAGTCTGGATGTTTCCATCAATGATTCAATGTTTTTTTATTGTCACGTGTGTACAACAGAGTGAAATTCTTCTGCACAACCCACAAATGCACAGTCACCATATTTTGATGCTGTTTATAAATAAAAATAACGAGTCCAAAGTCTTTCCACATGCTGGAAGTACTAGAGTGCCCCCTGTTCCAGGTAGGCCCCAGGCTGCTGCAGATCCCCCGACCCGATGTTCCTCTCCTCGCCCGACTGCCTCTGTGTCCCGAGTCTCGCCTCCTGCAGCTGATCCCGATGGTGCTGGAGGCAATACCTCCAAGGTTAAAAATTGGCACGGAGTAAGGAGACAAAGAGTAGTTGTGGAGGTTTGCTTTTCTGACTGCAGTCTTGTGACCAGCGGTGTGCCACACGGGTCAAGTGCTGGGTCCACTGTTGTTTGTTATCTACATAATGACTTGGATGACAATGTAGTGATCACTAACACCACAACTGCTGGGATGGTGGACAGTGAGGAAGGACATCTCAGTTTACAACAGGATCTAGATCAGTGGGGAAGGTGGGCCAAGGAATGGCAAATGGAATTTCACTCTGACTAGTGTGAGATGTTGCATTTTGGTCTGTCATACCAGGCCATCATTGGGACGTGTATTGAGTGCAAATGTTAGTACGTTATGCTGCAGCTGTATAAGTTGTTGGTGAGGCCACAGTTAGAGTGCTGTATGCGTGTCTGGTCCTTAAAAAGGGAAAATGTCCTTAAATTAAGTGTTCAAGTGTTCAAGTGAGTTTATTGTCATGTGTCCCTGTATAGGACAATGAAATTCTTGCTTTACTTAAGCACACAGAAACATAGTAGGCATTTACTAAAAAACAGATCAGTGTGTCCATATACCATGATATAAATATATACCCACATGAATAAATAAACTGGTAAAGTGCAAATAACAGAAAGTGGTTGTTAATAATCAGAGTTTTGTCCGAGCCAGGTTTAATAGCCTGATGGCTGTGGGGAAGTAGCTATTCCTGAACCTGGTTGTTGCAGTCTTCAGGCTCCTGTACCTTCTACCTGAAGGTAGCAGGGAGATGAGTGTGTGGCCAGGATGGTGTGGGTCTTTGATGATACTGCCAGCCTTTTTGAGGCAGCGACTGCGATAGATCCCCTCGATGGAAGGAAGGTCAGAGCCGATGATGGACTGGGCAGTGTTTACTACGTTTTGTAGTCTTTTCCTCTCCAGGGCGCTCAAATTGCCGAACCAAGCCACGATTCAACCGGTCAGTATGCTCTCTACTGTGCACCTGTAGAAGTTAGAGAGAGTCTTCCTTGACAATCCGACTCTCCGTAATCTTCTCAGGAAGTAGAGGCGCTGATGTGCTTTTTTGATAATTGCGTTAGTGTTCTCGGACTAGGAAAGATCTTCAGAGATGTGCACGCCCAGGAATTTGACCCTTTCAACCATCGACCCGTTGATATAAACGGGGCTGTGGGTCCCCCTCCTACTCCTTCCAAAGTCCACAATCAGTTCCTTGGTTTTGCTGGTGTTGAGAGCCAGGTTATTGCGCTGGCACCATATGGACAGTTGCTCGATCTCTCTTCTGTATTCTGACTCATCCCCTTCAGTGATACGCCCCACAATAGTGGTGTCGTCAGCGAACTTGATGATGGAGCATGCAGCCTTGAGGTGCTCCCGTGCTGATTGTTATTGAGGCTGACACATTTCCACCAATACGAACAGGCTGTGGTCTGTGAATGAGGAAGTCGAGGATCCAATTGCAGAGGGATGCGCAGAGACCCAGTTCTGCGAGTTTGGTAACCAGCTTGGAGGGGATGATTGTGTTAAATGACGAGCTGTAATCAATGAATAACAGTCTGACATATGAGTTTTTGTTGTCCAAGTGGTCCAGAGCGGAGTGGAGGGCCAGCGAGATCGCATCCACCGTTGATCTGTTGTGGCGGTAAGCGAACTGCAGTGGGTCCAGGTTTTTGTCGAGGTAGGAGTTGATTTGCTCCATGATCAACCTCTCAAAGCACTTCATCACCACATACATTAGTTCCACTGGTCGATAGTCATTGAGGCACGTCACCTTACTCTTCTTGGGCACCGGTATAATTGATGCCCTTTTAAAGCAGGTGGGAACCTCAGACCTCAGAAGTGAGAGGTTGAAAATGTCTGTAAAAACTCCAGCCAGTTGGTCCGCACCGGGTATACCATTAGGACCAGGTGCTTTTCGGGGGTTCACCCCTCTGCAGGATTTCCTGACATCGGCCTCTGTGACTGAAACTGAAATACCATCACAGGGAATGGGGGATCGGGAAGGCACATCAGTGTTCTCCCTGTCAAAGCGTGCGTAAAACGCATTGAGCTCGTCAGGGAGTGATGTTACACCAGCATTCGAGCTGCCTCCTGGTTTTGCCTTGTAGGAGGTGATTGCATTCAGACCCCGCCACAGCTGCCGAACATCTGTCTCGTCCTCCAGTTTGGAGCAGAAGTCCCTTTTAGCCTTTTTGATGGCCTTACCAAGGTTGTATCTGGTCTTCATGTAGCCACTGTATCATTGGAGGTGAATGCCCTGTGTCTGGACTTCAGGAGAGTGCGGATCTCAAAGTTCATCCAAGGTTTCTGATTGGGAAACACTCGGAAGGTTTTTGTTGGGATGCAGTCCTCCACACATTTCTTTATGAAGTCTGTAACGACTGTGGCGTATTCGTTCAAGTCCGTTGCCGAGTCCTTGAACATTGCCCAGTCTACAGACTCCAAACAGTCCTGTAGTTGTTCCTCTGCCCCCCCCCAACCAGCTCTGTACTGTCCTCACTTCTGGGGGTGCGCTCTTCAATTGCTGCCCGGAGGCAGGAAGAAGCAGCACTGCGGTATGGTTGGACTTACCAAAGGGCGAGGGATAGAACGATAGACATTCTTGATTGTGGTGTAGCAGTGGTCGAGGGTGTTAGGTCCTCTGGTGCAGCAGGTGACATGTTGGTGGAAGTTGGGGAGTGATTTCTTAAGGTTCGCCTTATTGAAGTCCCCAGCAATGGTGGTAAATGCCTCGGGGTAAGACGTCTGGTGTTTGTTGACCACGGCATGCAGCTCCTCCAGTGCCAGACGGACGTCTGCCTGGGGTGGGATGTAGACCGCGGTCAGGATAACGGAGGTGAATTCTCTTGGGAGGTAGAAGGGACGGCACTTCACCGCCAGATGTTCCAGGTGCGGAGAGCAGGAGTTGGACAGGACTGCCACGTCTGAACACCAGGCAGAGTTGACCATGAGGCAGACGCCCCCTCCTCTCCCTTTCCCAGATGCCAGGGTACGGTCTATATGGTGGATGGAGAACCCTTCAGGCTGGACCGCTGAGTCTGGGGAGCTGGGGGTGAGCCATGTCTCTGTGAAACACAACACAGAGCATTTGATAAAGCAGTCTTGCCCTTCACTCCTCCACTTTGTTTTCAAGGGACTGTACATTAGCCAGTAGGATAGTAGGGAGAGGGGGCCGAAGGCCCCTGTGCTTCATTCTGACCTGGAGTCCTGCCCGACGGCCATGTTTCCGGACACAATGGAGGCTTTCCCTTTGTTTCCAGGTACTGTACTTGCTGTACCTGCTGTTCTACCTGACTAATACCCCATAATCCAGGCATCATTCTGATAAACCACCACAGCATCCTTCTCAGAGTCTCCATATCCTTCCTGTAATGGGGTGATCAGAATTGTAAACAATACTCCCAACCAAAGTCCTATTAAGCTTAGAATGTTGATACAAGGAACTGCAGATGCTGGTTTACAAACAAAGATACAAAATGCTGGAGTAACTCAGTGGATCAGGCAGCATCTCTGGAGAACATGGATAGGTGACATTTCGGGTCAGGACCTTTCTTCAGACTGATTGTGGCGGGAGGGGCGGGTGGGAAAGAAAGCTGGAAGAATGAGAAAGCATCTTTGTTTCTTCCTTCTCTCTCCTTTCTCCTTGGGGAGAAGAAATAGGCGACGTTTCGGGTCAAGGCCCTTCTTCAGACTGATGTCGGGGGGGTGCGGAGAAAAATAAAGGAAGAGGCGGAGACAGTGGCTTGTGGGAGAGATGGGAAGGGGGAGGGGAAGGAGGGAGAAAGCAAGGACTATCTGAAATTATAGATCAATGTTCATACCATTGGGGTGTAAACTACCCAAGCGAAATATGAGGTGCTGTTCCTCTAATTTGCACTGGGCCTCACTCTGGCCATGGAGGAGGCCCAGGACAGAAAGGTTGGATTCGGAATGGGAGGGGGAGTTAAAGTGCTGAGCCACCGGGAAATCAGGCTGGTTAGTGCGAACTGTGCGGAGGTGTTTGGCGAAGCGATCGCTGAGCCTGCGCTTGGTCTCACCGATGTAGAGCAGTTGACACCTAGAGCAGCGGATGCAATAGATGAGGTTGGAGGAGGTGCAGGTCTGCCTCACCTGGAAAGACTGCTTGGGTCCTTGGATGGAGTCGAGGGGGGAGGTAAAGCGACAAGTGTAGCATTTCCTGCGGTTGCAAGGGAACATACCAGGGGAGGGGATGGTTTGGGTGGGAAGGGACGAATTGACCAGGGAAATACAGAGGGAACGGTCTCTGCGGAAAGCAGAGAGGGGAGGAGATGGGAAGGATGTGGCCAGTGGTAGGATCCCGTTGGAGGTGGCGAAAATGTTGTGGGATTATATGTTGTATCCCCTCATCCAAATCATTAATGTACACTGTGAAGAGTACTGACCCATGTGGAACTCCACAGCACTGACCCATGTGGAACTCCACTATCGTGGGCTCTCACCTTCCTCAGCAGCATCCCGTGTGGCACCTTATCAAAAGGCTGATAGCTTGACTTTGAAGAGCTTTCTCTGACCATGGGAATATATAGCTTGTCAGGTCCAGGGTCTAACAATTGGGCACCTCTACGTCATATCTGGCCCAGTATAGTTGATGCATGTGTAGGAAAGCATCAGCAGAAAGACCAAACCTTGGAGAAAACCAAAGGTAATTTACCTAATCAAACAATGACCATCTTTGTTCTCATTGTTTTAGACACACTGGGATTTGAAAGTTGATTCTACAGTCCATGTATTAAAAATTGGTTGTGAAAAATTCAAGCATTCAGTGGCATTAATTTTTCAACACAATTCCCAACTTGATGAATTGAATTACAGATCACATCTGCGCTTCCCTTTGCAACTGAATCCTTAATTTCCTCATTCAACAGAACACAATTAGTATGAATTGGCAACAACACTTCCCCCTTGCTAACCATCAGCGGAGGGGGACCTCAAGTCTGTGTACTCAGGCCCCTGCTCTACTCACTTTATACCCATGACCGCGTAGCCAGACACAGTTCCAACAACATCTTTAATTTCACCGACGACACAACTGTTGTTGAATGAATCAAGGGGTAGTGATGCGCCAGAGTTTAGGTGGGAGATCAATTGTTTGATTGAATGGGGCCAGAACAACAACCTTGCTCTCAATGTCAGTAAAACCAAGGGGCAGGATTGTTGACTTTAGAAAAGGATGGCCGAGAATCCACAAACCTGTCTTTATGGATGGGAAGATCGTGAAGGTAGTCAATTTCTTCAGGTTTCTGGCAGTGCCTTTCTCTGAAGATCTGTCCTTGACCCAGCACACTGAGTAAAGGGCCTGTCCCACCAGCATGCTACCAGCATGCGGTGAGCGCCACCACACCAGAAGCGGGGGCCGCGCGGAGGTCGAGTGAGTGACATGAAGTTCAAGCGAAGTCCGCGGGAAATTCGCACGTGACGTATGGCGTCGAGGCAGCTGCGGGCCGGCAGGACGTGCCGCGCAGAATTTTTGAACATGGTCAGTTTTTCGGAGCCCCGCGCGATGTCGGGACCAGCTCCGCACAACTCCATACGGCTCCGGCAATCGAAGTGGGACCGGCCCCGCGAGGCCGTACGGCTCAAGCGACCACGTTAGGTCGCGCTTGCCGCATGGAGTCGCATGCTCGTGGGACAGGCCCTTTAGTTTAGTTTAGAGAAACAGCGCGGAAACTGGCTCCTCGGCCCACTAAGTCTGCGCCAACCAGCGACCTCAACACATTAACACTATCCTACACACAGTAAGGACAATTTTGCACATACACCAAGCCAATTAACCTACAAACCTGTACGTCTTTGGAGTGTGGAGGAAACTGAAGATTTCGGAGAAAACCCACGTGGTCACGGGGAGAACGTACAAACTCCGTCCAGACAGCACCCGTAGTCGGGATCGAACCCGGGTCTCCGGCGCTGCAAGTGCAGTAAGGCAGCAACTCTACCGCTGCGCCATCATTAATGATAATGAAATCATAAAGAAAGCCCAACAATATCTCTACTTCCGTCGAAAATTAAAGAGATTTGTAATATTCGACGAATACTCCCTTGATATTCTACAGGTGTATGGTAGAGAGCATATTCCTCACACGCTCCAAAGACGTACAGATTTGTAGGTTAATTGGTTTGGTATAAATGTAAATTGTCCCTAGTGTGTGTAGGATAGTGTTAGTGAGTGGGGATCGCTGGTCGGCGTGGACTCGATGGAACGAAGGGTTGGTTTCTGCGCTGAATCTCTAAACTAAACTAAATTTTAAAATACCTCATAGTGTTCAGATGTGGCGGTCCTGGCAAGCCCATGCTCCCCGGGCCTGGAATATCTAACCAAGAAGTGCCATTCCCACCTCTTGCTGTGGGAATTCCACCTTGACTGTCTTGAGTCTACATTCCTCCCCACACTGATGTCAAGCTTGCTCTGAATGAACTGGACTCTGCAACAGGCAAAGCATCCGAAGCACTGGTCATTGTAGCAGGGGACTTCAATCAAGCCAACCTCAAGAGCATACTTGCAAAATAGATCAGGATGTGTCTTGTTCCACCAGGGGCCAGAACACGAACATGGACAGCACGGCGGCACAGCGGTAGAATTGCTGCCTTACAGCACCAGAGACCCGGATTTGATCCTGACCACGGGTGCTGTCTGTATGGAGTTTGCACGTTCTCTCCGTGAGCGTGAAATTGCTGCGAATTGTAGACGCAGCCCAGACCATCACACAAACCAACCTCCCTTCCATTGACTCCATTTATACCTCATTCTGCCTCGGCAAGGCCAGCAGCACAATCAAGGATGAGTTGCACCCTGGCCACTCCCTCTTCCCTCCTCTCCCATCAGGCAAAAGGTATAGAAGTGTGAAAACGCACAACTCCATATTCAGGGATAGTTTCTTCCCAGCTGTTACCTGGCAACAGAATCATCCTATCATAACCAGAGAGCAGTGCTGAACTACCATCTACCTCATGGGTGACCCTCGGAGTACCTTTGTTCGAAGCTTACTGCCTTTACCTTGCACTAAAAGTTATTTCCTTATCATGTATCTATACACTGTAAATAGCTTGATTGTAAACATGTATTGTCTTTCTGCTGACTGGATAGCATGCAACAAAAGCTTTTCACTGTACCTCGATACATGTGACAAGAAACTAAACTGAGGTGACCTCCGTGGTTTTCTCTGGGTGCTACAATCTAAAGACGTAGTTTGGCGGTTAATTGGGTTGGGTAAAATTGTAAATTGCCCCAAGTGTGTGTAGGATAGTGTTAATGTGCGACGATCTCTGATCGGCGTGGACTCGTTGGGCCGAAGGGCCTGTTTCCGCGCTGGATCTCTAAACTAAACTAAACCAAACACCCTTGACCACTGCTACACATCCATAAAATATGCCTACTGTGCCATTCCCCAGCCTCATTTGGGGAAATCTGATTATCTAGCTATGCTTCTACAACCTGCCTACAAACAAAAACTGAAGCAGGAATATCCAGTACTGTGAGATGTTCAGTGTTGGGCTATGGAAACAGATGACATCCTACGTGACTGCTTTGAGTCAGTGGACTGGTCCATATTCAGGGAATCTGTGACCAACGAGATTGAGTACGCCACTGCAGTGATTGACCATCAGTAAGTGCATAGTGCAATGTGTGCTGAAGACAGCAATCCTGCCTGGTGGTCCCCAACTGGACACCATTCCCAGGTGAAAGCCAAGACCACTGTGCACAAGTCAAACAATCCCGAGAGGTACAAGAAATCCCATTACGATCTTCACAAGGCCATCAGGAATGCCAAGGAGCAATAATGGGACAAACCCGAGTCCCAGTACAACCATTCGGACACCTGTCGTCTGTGGCAAGCCTGAAAGCCATATCGGCTACAAATTGAAGACAGGTGTCTTTGCTGGTGATAATGGGGCCCTCCTTGAGGCAAGAGATACAAAAGTTTGAAGACGCATATCTCCAGTTTCAGGAACAGTTTCTTCCAACTGTTATCAGACAACTGAACGGTCCTCTCATCAGCTAGAGTGGTATACTGATCTACCTCATTAGAGACCTTTGAACTACAGTATCTAATCACTTTATCTTGTTCTATATGTTGTACCCTTTACCTGTGCAATATAGAAGGCATCATGTATGGTCTTCCCGTTGACTGGTTGACATGCAAACAAAGGCTTTTCACAGTACAGATTCAGATTCAGATTCAATTTTAATTGTCATTGTCAGTGTACAGTACAGAGACAACGAAATGCATTTAGCATCTCCCTTGAAGAGCGACATAGCAAACGATTTGAATAAACAAAAATAAGTGTCCGGGGGGGGGGTGGTGATTGGCAGTCACCGGGGTACGTTGTTGAGTAGAGTGACAGCCGCCGGAAAGAAGCTGTTCCTCGACCTGCTGCTGGTTCGGCAACGGAGAGACCTGTAGCGCCTCCCGGATGGTAGGAGGGTAAACAGTCCATGGTTGGGGTGAGAGCAGTCCTTGGCGATGTTGAGCGCCCTCCGCAGACAGCGCTTGCTTTGGACAGACTCAATGGAGGGGAGCGTGGAACCGGTGATGCGTTGGGCAATTTTCACCACCCTCTGCAATGCCTTCCGGTCGGAGACAGAGCAGTTGCCATACCATACTGTGATGCAGTTGGTAAGGATGCTCTCGATGGTGCAGCGGTAGATGTTTACCAGGATCTGAGGAGACAGATGGACCTTCTTCAGTCTCCTCAGGAAGAAGAGACACTGATGAGCCTTCTTGATCAGAGTAGAGGTATTGTGGGTCCAAGAGAGGTCATCGGAGATGTTGACTCCCAGGAACCTGAAGCTAGAAACACGTTCCACCTTCGTCCCGTTAATGTGGATGGGGGTGTACCTCGGTACATGTGACAATGGTAAACTAAACTAAGCAGCATTCTTGGTAAAATAACAATCGGTTCAATTAGTTGTCATTGAGAATGTTAAAAATTAGTACATGAAATCTAGATTCATTACAGTAGTTTCCAAAATTACTATTTAATTCAATAAGTCCTAGCGCTGGAAAAGTTTTAAAAATATAACAAAAATTAAAAATGCTTTAGTCACCTTGCCTTAGGAAGGATGTAATTAAGCTAGGAAGACTGCAGAGAAGATTTTCAAGGATATTCAGGAGCCTGAGCTTCAGGGAAACTCTGGACAGGCTAGGACTTTATTCCTTGGAGACTTTGTATAGAGGTGCATAAAATTATGAGGGGAATACATAGTGTGAATGCACAGTCTTTTATCCAGGATCGGGGAATCAGGAACCAGAGGACTTAGGTTTAGAGTAAAGATTTAATAGGAATCTGAGAGGCACCTTTTTCAGCCAGAGGGTGGTGAGTATACGTAACGAGCTGCCAAAGGAGGTAGTTGAGGCAGGTACTATAACAGCACTTAAAAGACACTTGGACAGGAGCATGGATTGGAAAGGTTGAGAGGGATATGGGCCAAACGTGGACAAATGGGACTCGCTTTGATGTGGCTTTTTGGAAGGCTTGAACGAGTCCGGCCGAAGGGGCTATTTTTGGGCTGTATGACTCCATGTTGTTGAAAATGTGTTTGAGAGTAAGAGGTAGCCATTATTTTAATCATAGGAGCTCAATATCTCCCTCTATAGGTCATAATGTTCATGCAACAATTAAACATGTATGTTTATTTCAGCCACTTAGCAGTCAATCGGGGTCAAGGAAAGAGCGTTCACGTCGCGGCCCTGTTTCAACCAATCTTTCCACCACCACGCACAAGACGCACAAGAAGCGCAAGACAGACACCATTGTGCAGATGCCGAGAAGTTAGTTCAGCTCTGGCTGAACAACTTCTAATCTTGTGTGTGGACTCGATAAGAAGAAGAAGCAGTCAATCTAGTAAACATTCTTAATATTTCAAAGACATATGTTTTATTTTTAAAGTTTATTTACAAGTTAATGCAAACCTAGGTTAGCATTATAACATAACCTTTTAGCATCATGTTGGAAGATTTACACGAAACTTCTCAGGATTTTTTTCTGTCTGATCTTCTCACCTGCTTTCACAACCACTCCTTAACAAAGCTTAAATGAGACAAGATTTCCGCAGAGCATCGATTTTACCATCTACGCTAAATGTCTTCGGGATACTATAATTCTTAAAAACGTTATCCAGGATTTTTTTCTATCAATTTAATTTTTTAATTTGCACAATTTTAGACTTTGTGCGATTTTAAAAAATAACGATGCCTCTCATCCCAATGCCCCAAAGTTAAAAAAAATAAATGTAAATGTTTATTTTATTAGAAGCAATTGTACAAGAATAAAGCAATCAGCATGAGAGTTATACAATTTTCGTACATTCATTTTTAACATTTTATAAATTGATACATAAATCGAAAAAAGAGAAAAAAGGAAAGAATGAAGAAAAAGAAGAAAGATGCAAAAGAGAGAGAAGAAAAGACCCCTGAACGACCAAAGAAGTGCGAGAAGAAAAAAGAGAAAGGAGAGAAAAAAACCCAGAGATATGCCTCACTGTCCCCCCCCCCATCCCAAGCATCGGTTCTAAATTTGTGTTCAACCATTCTGTTGTTGAAGAAATTCAGTGAAAGGAGAACATGTTTTGGAGAATTGGTCTACTTTCTCAGCCAAACCAAGCCTAATTTTTTCTAAGTGTAGTGTCTCGGACATTCCCGTAATCCACATCTTCACTGTGGGAACTGTTGTCTTTTTACCAGAATTTGAGTATGAGTTTTTTCGCAGTTATTAGGCCGTAGTCAAGGAAACGTTTTTGAAGTCCCAAAGTATTTATGTCAAGTATTTATCAATTTACCTTCTAAACGTGAGAAGGTATGCAGACTAAAATCCTCAAGCTTGTTCAACTTTTTATGACTGATCTGTGATCTAATAACATGAAATGATTCAATTTATTGTCATTGTCAGTGTACAGTACAGAGACAACGAAATGCATTTTTAGCATCTCCCTTGAAAGGGAGACACAGGGCGTCGCGGTGTGCCCGCGCCTGCCGCCATTCCATTACAGGCAAAGGTGGGTGAAGTGTCTTGCCCAAGGACACAACAACAGTATGCACTCCAAGCGGGATTTGAACCGGCTACCTTCCGGTTGCCAGCCGAACTCTTAGCCCATTGTGCTATCTGTCGCCCAACATCTACCCAGTTTAAGGTTATATCCATTCATATCCTTTGCTAGCAAAACCTAACATTCTCTAATATAAAACTGGCTGAACACCAATCATGATTTGGGGAGAGTCTCAAATTTCTATCAACATCTGAGGGTAAAATATTTCCTTTATCGCTCTTGAAAGACCTGACTCTAATCTTTAAGATCAAAGTCAAAATCAAAGTGTCCTTTATTGTCATTCAGACCTTTCGGTCTGAACGAAATTTTGTTGCCTTGCAGTCATACATATAATAAAATAACAAAACACACAATAAACACAAATTTAACATCCACCACAGTGAGTTCACCAGACACCTCCTCACTGTGATGGAAGGCGAAAGTTTTAAAGTCTTTGTCTCTTCCCTTCTTGCTCTCCCTCTGCGCTGAGGCGATCCAGGCCTCCGATGTTGTGACCCCGCCGGGTGATGGTAAGTGCCGCAGCTCAACCGTGTTCCGCGAGCGGGCCGTGGTCGAAGCTGCCGAAGCTGCCACCCTCCAGTCCAGCGGACGAAGCTGTTGTTGCGGGAGCTCCCGGAAAAATAGGTCACCAACCTGTGACCTGCGAGCTCCCGACGATGTCGTCCACTGGCCCACGGCCCAACCTCCGAAGTCGGGCCGCCGCCACCTCAGCCCCGAGTCGGGCCGAGTCACATCTCCTAAATGTAGCGCCACAACCAACAGAAATAGCATGTTTCTAAGTATCCTATGTAGTAGGTCCCCCTCGGTCATGACTGACCATGGGTGATGCATCCTGGTCGGATGCAAGCCTGGGCGACGTCATATGGACGACAGGCTGCTGCCCATGCAGCACGTCCCCCCTCTCCACGTCGCTGATCGATCCAAAGGAACAGCAGGGCCGTTACAGTTTGGCACCAGCACCGTCGCAGGAGCTGCCAGAGCGAGGTTGTAGACAACGACAAACTGCCTTAGGGGCTCCGACTCTAGATTTTTTTTAGGTTTACTCCTGGAGCCTTTTCCATGACTGGATATGGCCACAAGGCAGTGGCGGTTTTAACTCAGAGATTTCCCTCTCCTAGATGGACTGCCTTCCCAGGCTGACGAGCCCCATCTGCCCGAGACTCATGGGGGTGGGATCGTCTAACTTCCCGTGCAGGTCTATAGCACCTGCCAACAGCCCAGAGTATCCTATGAAATCGCCTTAATATCTTGAAAACTGCAACCAAATTACTACCTCGTCTTTCAAATTCTGAGAAACCCAACCCTTGGTTTGTACAACCTCTTTTCATTATTTAACCCAGGTAACGTTGAGGAAAATCTACACTGTATACAGCGCAGAATCAGTATATTCTTCCTATAATGTGGAATCCACAATTACAGACAAGTAGTCTTAGCTTCCCCTTGAAACACCCGCAATCACAGAAAGCCAGTCTCCAGTCAATTCTATTCACTCCAAGTGATATTGGTAAATGGCTGAGAATATTTGACACGGCAAAGGTTATAGAACCAGACGACTTCTCAGCTGTAGTACCGAAGATTTACGTTCAAGAATTACTATCACAATAGTCAATAGTACTTCATTGTCACATGTACCTAGATACAGTGAAATGTTTTGTTTTGTATACAGTTCAATAAAATCATATCATACATAAGTACAAGTGTGCAATGAATGTTGTGTAAAAATAATAGAGTTCTTTGGAGGTAGTACACAAAGGGACAGCAGCTCTTGCCACCATCTTGTACTTTTCAAGTTTTAAAAAGATTGAGACTTATTTCGGCCTTAAAGGCTTGTTGGCCTGGCGATGGCACTAGGTTGGTGATATAGAGGTTGGCTTGGCCAGGGGATGCTGTCGATGTCCTCCATTGCTACTCCGCCGCCCCGTGCAGCTGCAGGCCGTGTCCCATCTGCGGACTCTTCCAAACACAGTGTGGCCTCCCTCCAGTGGAGCCTGACCCATGTGATCTCCCGGTTGTTGCAGGGCTCCAGCGGCCCACTACACCGACACCCTGATCCGCGAACACGCCTCCCTCTTGCCTCGCACAGCCATCGTTCCACTTCTGTGCGCCAAGATCCCTCCCGTAGTCCACCTCAGAACCCTTGGAGCGCTTCCGAGGGTGTGGGAGGCAAATTCATAGGCACCAACCTTTTCCCCATCTGCTGTCGCCATCATTATCTATGCCTTTCGTCCAGCTGAACAGCAAAGTTATGACACTGGAAGTTATCTGATCATATGGAGAATTGCCCAGAACCTTCCTGTTCATGAAACACAGCTTGCTTGATTGCTCGTTACTTCATTCTGATCCAACATTTATTCTGTCCAATACCAGCACATTTGGCTACAGTGTCCAAAATGTACAAAATGCACTGCAGTTATCTACCCAGGCATTTCTGACAGTACCTCTCAAATCTGTGGCCTCTACCACTAAGAAGGACCACACCTATGCTCAGTCCGACTAAACCTACTTGATCTCCCGGTTGCTAAACACTTTAACTTCCCCTCCCATTCCCATTCTGACCTTTCTGTCCTGGGCCTCCTCCACTGTAAGAGTAAGGCCCAGCGCAAATTGGAGGAACAGCACCTCATATTTCACTTGGGCAGCTTACACCCCAGCAGAAGATAGACAAAAAAAGCTGGAGTAACTCAGCGGGTTAAAACAGCATCTCTGGAGAAAAGGAATAGGTGACGTTTTGGGTTGAGATCATGTTCTTCATGACTATGACTCTCTTTCCAACCCTTCTTTTCTCTGTATTTTTCCAGTTCTGATGAAAGGTCATTGACGTACATGGTAAATGGTAGGGAATTGAGGAATACAGGTGAACAGAGGGATCTAGGAATAACTGTGCACAGTTCCCTGAAGGTGGAATCTCATGTAGATAGGGTGGTAAAGAAAGCTTTTGGTGTGCTGGCCTTTATAAATCAGAGCATTGAGTATAGAAGTTGGGATTTAATGTTAAAATTGTACAAGGCATTGGTGAGGCCAATTCTGGAGTATGGTGTACAATTTTGCTCGCCTAATTATAGGAAGGATGTCAACAAAATAGAGAGAGTACAGAGGAGATTTACTAGAATGTTGCCTGGGTTTCAGCAACTAAGTTACAGAGAAAGGTTGAACAAGTTAGGTCTTTATTCTTTGGAGCGCAGAAGGTTAAGGGGGGGACTTAAAATGATGAGAGGGATAGACAGAGTTGACATGGATAAGCTTTTCCCACTGAGAGTAGGGAAAATTCAAACAAGAGGATATGACTTGAGAATTAAGGAACAGAAGTTTAGGGGTAACATGAGGGGGAACTTCTTTACTCAGAGAGTGGTAGATGTGTGGAATGAGCTTCCAGTGAAGGTGGTGGAGGCAGGTTTGATTTTATAATTTAAAAATAAATTGGATATGGACTGGAAGTTATATGGACGGGAAAGGAATGGAGGGTTATGGTCTGAGTGCAGGTAGATGGGACTAGGGGAGAATACGTGTTCGGCACGGACTAGAAGGGCCGAGATGGCCTGTTTCCGTGCTGTAATTGTTATATGGTTATATGGCTATATGGTTATATGACCTGATAATTTAGGATACAATGTGCTGGAGTAACTATCAATCCGAAACATCACCTATGGTTTGAAGAAGGGTCCTGACCTGAAACATCACCTATCCATGATCTCGAGAGATACTGCCTAACCTGCTGCATTATTCCAACACTTTGTGTCCTTTTGTGTATTAACCAGCATCTGCAGTTCTTTGTTTCTATGACCTGAAACAGTAACATGTTTCCCTCTTCAGTGATGTTATCTGACTTTCTAAATATGTCCAACATTTTCTGAATTTTTAATTCAGATTTAGTGCATGTGCATTTTTTAAAATTAGGCTTTACTTTGATGGGAGGCCTCTCAAAGCTCCAATGTAATTTTACTCATCTGCAGATGTTCTGCGTTCTGGTGGTCAGCCTCACACAAATTTACAAACTTAGTAGCCATTTTTAGGTTGGTTTAGTTTAGTTTAGAGAAACAGCGCAGAAACAGGACCTTCGGCCCACCGAGTCTGCACCAACCAGCGATCACCCCGTAACTAACACAATCCTACACACACTAGGGACAATTTCCAATTTTACCAAGTCAATTAACCTACAAACCTGTACATCTTTGAAGTGTGGGAGAAAACCAGAGCACCCGGGGAAAACCCACATGGTCACAGGGAAAACGTATAAACTCCGTACAGACAGCACCCCTTAGTCAGGATCAAACCCAGGTCTCTGGCGCTGTGAGGCAGCAACTCTACTGCTGCGCCACCGTGCTGCCTGTGAGCCATTTTGTGTTTCTCTATTTTGAACTTGAGCACATTATTATCTGTACTACATGAATACTCATGCATCATTGGGCCACTAATTAATTATGGCTCATTAGACAAATGTAATGTGACTTGCTCCCTTGTTGGTTCTTATACATATTATTGCAGAAAACTACCTTGTGCATACTTCTGAGGTAACTGCCTTTCAAACATTAACTGGTCTGATTATCCCAATCATGGAATAATTGTTTCTCCTGAAGCCCCAATAATATTTCTGGGAGGAATTGACCTTGGGTTTGAAATTGTACTTCACTGAATCCTTTCAATAAACTGCATAGGATGTGTGCCAGATATTGCAAGTTGTGGTGCATTGATGCATAAAGCATAAGACAGATGCATTGCTTGCCAAGATAAACCCAAGATATACTCTCCGCTGGAAGAGTAGCCGACACCTTGAGAGAATGCTGTGCCTTTTCCATTCATGCAATGTCATGCAATCAACCATTACAAAAAATGTGCTGACAAGTGGGATCAGGGTATAATAGGCACACTTAAAATCATAAATCATATCATACTATTTCATGGACACATTGCTTTTAAAATCCCTCTCCATGATACTAATGAATGCATGTATGCAGTTTCAGAAAAATATTCCCTGTCCATTATTTTAACAGTCATTAATTCATTTAATAGAATGGACAAAGAAAATTCATACTGCATTACTACTTACCGAGAGTGCAGTTTCAAGGTAATGAAGACTGATGGTAGTGGTTTTCATGCTGGGAGGTTTCCGAATAATTTGGAACTAGCTTGTCTCTTCCAATACAACCACCCGTGGGGTAGCTCGGGTTCGAGCTACATTTCCCCCAGACTTCGGATGAGCAATCAGAAGGAACTGTTGGTCATTCCAATTGCTTTCCCAGTCTGCTCAGCAGCTGGTATTGTTGATTCCTTCTCCTCAGGCCCTGCGTCTCCCACCTCATGTTATTATAATCCATTCTCTTTCCAAAAAGCTCTCTCTTGACCCATCTGCAACTATATCACAGCTAAATGATCTTGCCTTCCCAGATTCATTGAATGTGTTGGCACACCCCAAAATCTATTTTCATTTGTTTGTGCACGTGGGGTTGATTGCATTAGTCGAAACAGGGTGGACCACGTGAAGGTTGCAATCTGGCCTGGATGTCTACCCTTGATCTACAACTGTGCACGCCATACGCAAGAAGAAGATCTATTTCCATCTTTTCCTTCATTCGATGATTGAATTACTGCAATTAGGTTTCTGCCCCGCCACAGAATCAAAATGGCCACTAGCTTGTGTTATTATTCATGAAATGAAATGAATCTATAAAACTATCATTCCTCAGCGGGTCAGGCACCATTTCTGGGGAAATGGAATAGATGATGCTGCAAAACAAATAGGGTAAAATGGAGTCTGAAGATGGGTTTCAAACCGAAATGTTACCTATTCCTTTTCCCTAGAGATGCTGAGGAATGATAGTTTATCAGATTTATTTTTGAATGATATCACGTGAAAGTAAACTAAACTCAAACCTATGGAAAAGGGCTTGTTTTTGCTCTATATCTGTAAAGTGATGCTCCAGCAGAAGAGCCAAGATTGGGTGAGCGATTTGCCAGATTTAACATTAAAGCAGCCTGACAAACTCATTCAGTAGATGGGCAAGATTAGTGTTTTGGTCTTTGTTTAATTGCTGACATTTTTTTATGAATAAAGTAAAATGAATCTCGTGCAGACAATATTTTATAGACCTGGACAACTTCAATTTTGGACTTGCTAAATTTAATTAAAGAAACATAGATGCAGAATTAGAGGTCACTTTCTTGACACCATGAATTATTTTGGCAAAAGAATGACTACTTAGGTTTAGGTTTATTACTGTCATGTGTATCGAGGTATAGTGAAAAGTTTTGTTTTGCATGCTATCAAAACAGATCGGATATACTTTACATAAATACAATGAGGTCACACTCAAGTACAATGTAAAGTGAACTATGTTTTGCAAAACAATTTCCAGCTTTATTGCAATGGGACTGCAAGACTTTGCAACAGATTACAGTTAGACCTTGAGTTAACCTATGTTAAAGCAGTAGTTCTCGTGAGGGGGTATTCTATTATGAAGAAGCTAGTGGACAATCAAGTAAATGCATAGTGCAGAAGACTTTAGCAAACTTAAATATAAATGAAAGGTAAGAGCCACATAAAATAATCCATAATCCATAAAGTATTTCATTTAATAGATTGTTATAAACATTAAGTTCATGGATATATAAATAAATAAACTCGGAAAGAAATATCTTTTATACAACAGTTTATTAGGTATAGTAAAAAGAAACACTTTTCTCCAGAGGACCGGCTATTGCAGATTGAACAATACACTTCTAATAAAATTTTACATTTTTGTTTCTTCCACAGATGCTGCCTATACACCGAGCCTTTCCAGCAATTTTCTGATTTTATTTCAGATATATGGTGTCTGCAGATTTTTCATTTTCCTTCAGATTGAATAATCAGCAATATTCGTAAAACTGGACAAGCAAACTGGTCTGAGATGGAAATATGCTGAAGATGCTTTGTTCATAATGGCCAGGATTGGACTGTCCAAAAATGCGATTTTCTCACTTTCTAGATCAGGCTTCAACAATTAACCATTAAAAAAATAATTAGCTATCCTGAATCAGCCAAGGAGAAAGCAAATTTAACGGAGTCCCTGATTCTCTTTGCTTTCTGCACAAGCACTCATCATGAATAGACAAATGTGAAGTTTCATGGAGAATATTTTTCACTCATTTCACAAGTGTAAATAGAGAAAAGGAACAGGAGCACTAGTCCTAAGATGGACACAAAGTGCTGGAGTAACTCAGCGGGTCAGGCAGCATCTCTGGAGAAAAAGGGTGGGTGACGTTTTGGGTCGAGTCCCTTCTTCAGACTGAAAGTAGAGGGGAGGAAACAAGAGGTAGCAAGAAGCTAGGAAGTCTCTTCCAAGATGAGGTCAGACACCAGCTCTCAGACACCTTGTCCTACATACCCCTGGACCATGACCCCACAGATGAGCACCAGGCCACTTTATTTTTACCAGCTTTTTCCTTCCGCCAGTTCCTTCCCCTCTACTTTCAGTCTGAAGAGTGGTCCTGTACCAAAACGTCACCCATCCTTTTTCTCCCAAGATGCTGCCTGATCAGCTGAGTTACTCACGCACTTTGTGTCTATCTTCAGTATAAGCCAGCATCTGCAGTTGCTTTCTACCTAGGAGTACGTCCTGCCAGTTAAAAAAACCCCCCATTTCGTCAGACACAAAATCAAAGCTTCACCAAATCTGTCTGAAGGTTGCCTCCACTCATGATCAGAATGCCAGGGGGATATTGCAAAGAGAAACTTCATCACTTGAACTAAGCAGCTGACAAATCCCACGAGTACATGTAAGAAATACAGTCCTCTGCATCAAAACATAACAGACAAATACATCTGCTAGAAATTTTAAACAAAAAAGCAGAAAATGCTGAAGACATGAGGAATAGGTGCGAGAGTATAGTCATAGAATCATACTGCTTGGAAACGGGCCCATCGGCCCCCGACTTGCCCACACCGACCAACGCGACCCATCTAAGCTAGTCCCATTTGCTCACATTTGGTCCATATCCCTCCAGATCTAGTTCACTTAGTTCACTACTCCAGTATATTCCCTAGTGATATTAATT
The DNA here is from genome assembly GCF_028641065.1 of Leucoraja erinaceus. NCBI lineage: Eukaryota > Metazoa > Chordata > Chondrichthyes > Rajiformes > Rajidae > Leucoraja > Leucoraja erinaceus. The sequence continues at coordinate 81,908,373 of NC_073381.1, forward strand.
AATTTATATTTAGGTTTAGGTTTATTATTAGAGTCATAGAATCACACAGCATGGAAACTGGCTCTTTGGACCAACTCGTCCATGCCGACCAAGATGCCCCATCTAAGCTAATTCCATTTGCCCACATTTGGTCCATATCCCTCTGGATCTTTCCTATCCATGCACCTGTCTAAGTGTTCCTTAAATGTTGTTATCCTACCTTTTCACACAGAGAGTGGTGAATCTCTGGAACTCTCCGCCACAGAGGGTAGTTGAGGCCAGTTCATTGGCTATATTTAAGAGGGAGTTAGATGTGGCCCTTGTGGCTAAAGGGATCAGGGGGTATGGAGAGAAGGCAGGTACGGGATACTGAGTTGGATGATCAGCCATGATCATATTGAATGGCGGTGCAGGCTCGAAGGGCCGAATGGCCTGCTCCTGCACCTATTTTCTATGTATCTATGTATCTGCTTCAATTACCTCCAATGACAGCTCGTTCAATATACTTTCTGAATGAATTAGTTGCCCCTTCGGTTCCAATTAAATCTTCTCCCTCTCACCTTAAACCAATGTCCTCTGGTTCTTGTCAATCCTGGGTAAAAGACTTGATGCATCTACCCTATCAATTCCCCTCACATTATTGTCAAATGAACAGAGGTAAGTGAAAAGCTTTGATTTGCATACTATCCAAAACATGTTCTGAATTGCCATTAAACAATGTTCTGAATTACCATTTTCTCCTATTTCTGTCATGAGAATTCAGTCATCATCAGTAAATATAGATATAAAATATTTGCTGAATACTTCGGTTATTTCCTTACTAATTTTTCTAGTTTTTCTCTCTATTGGAACCATTAAAAAAGTCACTTCTATTTCTTACATAGTTGTACCTGTACTGTTGACAAGCTCCTATGAATAAATCTCACCAGCAACTTGTCCTGCACCAGACATATTGAAGCAATGGCCATGAAAGCACACCATCGCTTCTACTTCATTAGAAAGCTTAAGAAGTTCGGCATGTCCCCAACAACTCTCACCAACTTCTACAGATGCGCCGTAGAAAGCACTTTATCAGAATGCACCAGAGCATGGTTTGGGAACAGCGCCATCCAAGACCAGAAGAAATTGCAGAGAGTTGTGGACATGGCCCAGACCATCACACAAACCAACCTCCATTCCATTGACTCCATCTACACTTCACGCTGCCTCAGCAAGAACAGCAGCATAATCAAGGATGAGTCGCACCCTGGTCACTCCTTCTTCTCCCCTCTCCCACCCGGCAACTGGTACAGAAGTGTGAAAACGCACACCTCTAGATTCAGGGACAGTTTCTTCCCAGCTGTTATCAGGCAACAGAACCATTGTATAGCCAACCAGAGAGCAGTGCTGAACTACTATCTACCTCATTGGTGACCCTCGGTCTATCTTTAATTGGACTTCACTGGACTTTATCTTGTGCTAAACGTTATTCCCTTTATCCTGCATCTGTCCAATGTGGACGGGTTGATTGTAATCATGTATAGTCTTTCTGCTGACTGGATAACACACAACAAAAAAGCTTTTCACTGTACCTCGGTACATGTGACAATAAACTAATCTAAACTGCCTCTTACGATTTTTAATGAGTGCTAATTGACACTCACAATTGATCTTCTGTCACTTGACCAATTTCTGTGGCTTCCTAAAAGCCATATTTTATGGCTGCCTAAAAAACAATAAAATCATCAGGACTACCACACACTTTGGCAGCTTTATGTCACTTTCTTTATCTTAACAGCATCCTTAAACTCTAGCTCACCATGCCAGAATCACTATTCTTGAGCGTAAAGGACCTATCTCACTTGGCCGTCATTTGCGCCTCATTTACGTGTCATATGTAAAATAGGTGGACGCGTCGTTATGTGCAAATTACTCGTCATCAAGCCGTCTGGTGCGCGTGACGTCATTAGAAGACCCTGCAGCACGTGGCGACGCATGGTTACGCACGGTGACATAACCATATGTCGGGACGCCAGCGTGCGATGACAATGCGTCAGCGTGTGTACCCAATGCGTCAGCACGTGTACGCGATATCCTGGAGCGCCGCGCGAGTCCGCGCGCAACTCCACACTCCTCCACACCTCTCCATGCGCCCGTTCCGCGCTACCCACACGCTACCCGTGCGTCACAACGCGACTACCACATTTTTGGAGGTCGCGTAAATGGCGCACATATGACAGCCAAGTGGGACAGGCCCTTAAAAGTCCTGATGTTTTAAAGTCACTGAAATTAAATGTAAAACCTATTTCTTCCTCCATAAGACAAATGCATAGAACTTCAACTTAACACTCTAAAGGGTTTGAGAAGCCAGAACAAATATCTAGTACTAGATAAGATTTTCTATAATTATACTAAAGTAAGTGGAAGATGAAATTACTTGCACATGGTCCTAGAGAATAAATACCTCTCTCAATTGGTTTAAATATATGTGTAAACATCAGTAACACTAGGACCCCATTATATATCAGTGACAGCGAATTTCAGATATATAGCGATATTTGCTAGAAAAGAACCATATAAGTTACATATTTAATGTAGATACAAGCCAGCATAGCAAGAGTTGAGTGTCTATAAAGGGGGAGACAATGGCTAGTCTGAAATGGGAAAGCAGTATGTTGCCCTGATTGATTCATTTGGCAATTGATATTGTACACAAATAAGGTTAGTTTAGTTTATTGTCATGTGTTCCGAGGTACAGTGAAGTGATTTTGTTGCATTCTAACCAGTCAGCAGAAGACAATAGATGATTACAATTGAGCCATTCGCGGTGTAGATACACGATAAGGAAATAACGATTAGTTCAGGCATTCATAGGGGTGGAAGATTGCAACCTTCACGTGGTCCTCCCTGTTTCGACGAATGCAATCAACCCGGCGTGCACAATCAAATAGAACAAGTTGCCCTACAACTTTAGGCCGTGCACGCCATATGCAATAAGAGGAAGGTATTCGTAAAGGCATTTGGTAAATTCCTTCATAAGAAACTGTTAGCTCACATTAAAATTGGAAAACTGTCCATGAGAGGAAATATCCTACAGCATTTATTTATCAAGGACACAAGTAGCGCTGGAAACGTGCAACTCTTGTGTCTGTCTCAGCTTAATCTACTATTCCCACACTCTTGTTCTTAAGTGTGATTGTGTTTCCATATAGTAAAACTTTTACTGTACTGAATGGAAAAAATAAATTTCACTATACTTCGGTATATGTGACAATATTAAAAGGCTGGAAACACACTGCAGTGGAAAGGAAAGCAGATTTAACATTGCATGTCGGGAAGGAATTCGGGAAGGATGGATAGGATAGGATAGGACCAAGTGATTAAGTGAAGCCAGGGGGTGCTGAGGGGATAGAATTACAGAGGTCATCCAGTCCACGGGTTGATGGGGGCATTTGGAGGGACTGTAAATGAATAAAAGCTACGAGTTGAGGGCAGTTATGGAAAGAGAATACCAAAAAACGAAATGAAATGATGGGAAATGCAGGACTTTAGCACATGCCCAGTAGGTCAGGCAGTAAAAAAAGATGTGGATTTGCAAGCAACTTTTGGTCAACACCAAATGAAGTCAAGAAGGGAAACAATAAATTGCTGAGGGTGAATTAAAGAAATATAGACAGATGGCACAGTGGTGCAGCGGTAGAGCTGCTGCCTTACAGTGCCAGGGACTCAGGTTCGATCCTGACTATGGGTACTGTCTATGGGGAGTTTGTCCATTCGCCCCGTGACCGTGTGGGTTTTCCCTAGATGCTCTGGTTTCCGCCCACACTCCAAAGATGTACAGGTTTGTAGGTTAATTGGCTTCAGTAACAATTGTAAATTGTCCCTAGTGTGTCGGGTAAAGTTAGTGTATGGGGTGATCGCTGGTTGGTTGTGGACTCATTGGGCCAAATGGCCAGTTTAGTTTAGAGATACAGAGTGGATCTCTGCACATTAACAATATCCTGCACCCAATAGGGACAATTTTCTTTTACATTTACCAAGCCAAATAACCTCTACAAACCTGTACGTCTTTGGAGTGTGGGAGGAAACCGAAGATCTCGGAGAAAACGCACGCAGGTCACGGGGAGAACGTACAAACTCTGTACAGACAGCACCCGTAGTCGGGATCAAACCCGGGTCTCCGGCGCTACATTCGCTGTAAGGCAGCAACTCTACCGCTGCGCCATCGTGACCTGTGGTGCGCTGTACCTAAAAAATAATGCAAAAGTAAAACAAATCCTATCCGAGTGGAAGAGAACCTCTGTACTGTGGCCTTTTCAAATATTGCGTACAATTAATTCAACAGTAAGATTCTCAATCTCAAGATGAAACAGAGAGTAGAAAATTAGCATGGTTAAAGAAATTGAGCCTCAGGTGGAAGAAAAGCAAATATTTTAAGTTCAGGGAGCGACTTGTGATGTTCGGCAGGAACCCATGTTGAAATGATTTCAATGATGGTATAAAGAGCCACATGTCTATGTATCTGACAACAATAAAAAATGCACTTTAAGCTGCATAGATAGGATTTATTTTTACAAAGTAATAGTTACGTGAATGAGCAAAATAGTGGTCAAAATTTTCTGAATATCGAGGAAAGCCATCAGAGTAGATAAAGAACAAATAACTCCTTCATTAGGGGAATCTAACAATATTTAGTGTCAACGTTTAGTCATGAAATTAAGAAATAAGGCCAGTTGCAAAGGAGGATGGACGTTGCTTGGGACTTACTTTCCATAAAGGAAAGCTGAAAGAATGGGTCGACTGGGCTTGTATTCACTGGAATTTAGAAGGAAGAGAGGGAATCTTATAGAATCATGTAAAATTCTTAAGGGATTGACAGGCTATATGCAGGAAAAATGTTCTCGATGTTGGGGGAGTCTAGACCAGGGGTCACAGTTTAAGAATAAGGGGTAGGCCATTTCGGACTGAGTTGAGGAAAAACATTTTCACCCAGAGAGTTGTGAATCTGTGGAATTCTCTGCCACAGAAGGTAGTTGAGGCCAGTTCATTGGCTATATTTAAGAGGGAGTTAGATGTGGCCCTTGTGGCTAAAGGGATGGGATACTGAGTTGGATGATCAGCCATGATCATATCGAATGGCGGTGCAGGCTCGAAGGGCCGAATGGCCTAATCCTGCACCTATTTTCTATGTTTCTAAGCTGAGCAGACAACTCCCCCCCCGTCTTCTCAAGAGAGAGTTAGGTTTAAATCTTAGAGCTAATGGAATCAAGGGATATGGGGAGAAAGCAGGAATGGGGTACTGATTTAGGATGATCAGCCATGATCATATTGAATGGTGGTGCTAGCTTGAAGGGCCGAATGGCCTACTCCTGCACCTATTTTCTATGTTTCTAATGGTTCTTACCTTTTACCCTCCAGCCTTTAAGTCTAACACATCATTCTCCGACAGTTCCGCCACGTCCAATGTGATGCCATCGCTAGTCACATCTTCCCATCCCTACACATTTCTTTTTTTTTTTTTTGCAGAGTCCACTCCCTCTGCAACTCCTTGCTTTGTTCATCTCTTCTCACCCAAACCACCCCCTCCCCAGGTGTTTTCCCTTCCAGGTGAGAGAGAGGTTCACACGTACTTCCTCTAACCTCATCTATTGTGTTCGGTGTTCTCAATGGGGCCAAATACTTGTGCTTGATCAACCAAGGCTTGCAGGATCTCCCATTCATGTCATCCAGAGATACTGTCCGACATGCTGTGTTACTTCAGCACTTTGTGTCATTTTAAATGCTAGGTTAATTGCTGATTTTAAAATAGAGCTTTTTTGTTCATTAAAGGTAGTAAGGGATGTGAGAAAGATAGTATCTAGTCAAAGTCCTAGATCTACCATAATTTTGCTGAACGGTCAATTGGTCAGAAGGTAGACACAAAAAGCTGAAGTAACTCAAGCAGCATCTCTGGAGCTCTGGGTGACGTTTTGGGTCGAGACCCTTCTTCAGACTGGTTGGGAACATCACCCATTCCTTCACTCCAGAGATGCTGCCTGTCCCGCTGAGTTACCCCAGCTTTTTGTGCCTATCTTTGGTTTAAACCAGCATCTGCAGTTCCTTCTGACACAAATGGTCATAGGAACTCCCTGGTCTTAGAGCATGGCCCAATTGAAAATCGAAAGCTGCTGAGGATGTACTGGCAATTCTTAATGGCAATCAGAAGCCATTTTTTTGGAAAACTCAAGAAAAATATACATGCACATTCAGATCATAGTTGTGTAATTTCAGCAATATCAGAGTCATTGTTATACCCTGCAACCGACTAAAAAAACATCAATAGAGATTACGCGCCAATTCAGATCAATGCAAAATGTTAAAGGAGCTTCATTTCATCTGAGTTGTGCTTGGCTAATTTTTTCGTGTTACCAGTATTGATGATAGAAAAAGAGCTGTCATTTTGATGAAGGAGTTTAAAATGTTAAAATACATTAACTAAGCAGATTTATAATTACCTTAGTATTGGGCTACAACAGTTAGCTTGTGTTCATCTCAAAGAAAATCAATCAGCTACACGATACAGTGACCTTCAAGAACATGAAGTATTTGACATAGTGATATTGTCACTGGACCAGGAATCTAAAGGCCTACACTAAAGATCTAGGGACATGTTTTGAAGTGACTCCGTTGTAACAAACCACTACGCAATGATATCAGGATAAAATGCATCACTTGATGTCCGTTTAGGCATTAGATTGGACATGCATACTCAACCTCGTCAAACCCACCAAAGTACTTCACGCTAATCAAATTGCATCAAAATTATAAATGCCGTTCCACAGACGGCTCAATTAATAGTTCAACACGGTTATATTCACACAACTGAGGAGAAGCTCAACTGGACCAGCAATAGTTCAATATTGATGTATTTGTCACATATGCAACTGCGCAGTGAAATCCCTTTTGCATATATTGAACATGTAGGTTTCGCCATTTTTGGTGCCATAATCCAAAGTACAAATTTGGCCCGCAGGTTTGGTGCACTGGAGCAGTTCCCGTGAACCGATGTCCCTCTCCTCTCCTTCCCCAGCCATATATGTGTTCCGGGGTCGCCTCCTGCAGCCGACTTTGAAGGCGCTGGAGGTATTACCCTGTTCACCCTCCCGCCGGCCCATGCTCCTTGTGTCTGATGCCTCCAACTCCGCTGACCGATGGGCCTTCGGGCTGGATCCCAATCCCTCCGACTAACAAGCCTTTAGGCGAGCCCTGACGAGGCAACAAATACCATGGCTACAAGGGCACACCAAAAGTTGGGCATCCTGTGGTGAGTCACTCACTTCCTGGTAACTCAAAGCCTTTCCATCATTTACAATGCACGACACACAGAGCTAGGTTCAGCAACATGAGCGCCCAGGTGCGAAAAAGACTGCAAAAAGTTGTCAACACTGCCCAGTCCATCATCGGCTCTGACCTCTCTACCATCAAGGGGATCTATCACAGTCACTGCCTCAAAAAGGCTGGCAGCATCATCAAGGATCCACACCATCCTGGCCACTCACTCATCTCCCCGCTGCCTTCAGGTAGAAGGGTACAGGAGCCTGAAATCTGCAACACCCAGGTTTAGGAAAAGCTGCTTCCCCACAGCCATCAGGCTATTAAACTCAACTCAAACAAAACTCTGATCATTAATAGCCCATTGCACTTTATCTGTTTATTTATGTGTGTCTATATATATATTTATTGGTATATGGTCTACTATATTCTGTTTTGTTGAAGCAAAGCAAGAATATCATTGTCCTATCTGGGAAACATGACAATATACTCTCTTGAATCTTGAAGGGTGAGATGTATCATGGTCTCAATGGGAGGCAAGGGAGTTTGTTGGGGACGTGAAAGAGATTTTTTAATCTTTGCCTTCCACTAGCGAGTCATCATCAAATTGGATACACTTTCAAGAAAGGCACCAGGAAGTAGCCAATAAATTACAGGCCTGAGAATCCAACATCAGTGGAAGGGAAGTCACTTGAAAAACAATCTGAGAGACCGGATTAATCTACACTTGGGAAGGCTGGGATTAATCACAGAGCTACAGAGGTACACAACACAGAAAGGAGGCCCAATGTGTTCATGCTGACCAAGATGTCTATCTAGTCTGTTCCCATTGGCCTGTGTTTGGCTAATATCACTCTAAACGTTTCTATCCTCAAACCTGTGCAAATATCTTTTAAACATTGTAATTGGACCAGCCTCTACAGCTTCCTCTGACAACTCGTTCCATATACACACCATGTGAAAAGGGACGTGGTCCCTTTTAAATTTTTCCTCCCTCACCTTAAATGTAGGCCCTTTACTTTTAGGTTCCCCTTTTATGAGGGAACAAAACTTCAACGTTCTGCCCTGGTTTAAATTTCCAAAATGCAACCCCTCCCCTCCCCCACACTTTAAACTCCATCTACCATTTCTTTGCCCACTATCACAGACTGTCTAGATCCTAACGCAATCTTTGATAACCTTTTCGTTACGGTGAAGGCACTGGGCACATGGCAGCCAGACAACAGCCGCTTGTCTTTATTTTTTTCACTTTTAAATTTAATGTCAAGTTTTCGTGTACGTTGTTGTGACTGTTGGCAGACCAATTTCCCCCTGGGGATGAATAAAGTTCTATCGTATCGTATTGTTTGCTCTGGAATGTCAGAAGTTAAAGGGGAGATTTGATAGGCATATAAAATGATGAGAGGCATAGATACGGTAGAGAACCAGAATCAAGGTGATAGGGATAAAGTTTAATGGAGATGTACTACGGAGCTATGAAATGGCTAAGAAAGCACACCACACCTCTACTTCCTTAGGAAGACTTAGAAAGTTTAACTTATGTTTGGAAGTTCTAGGAGCAGAATTAGGCCATTTGGACCATTAAGTCTACTCCGCCATTCAATCATGGCAGATCTATTTTTCCTTCTCAACCCCATTCTACTGCCTTCTCCCTATAATCCCCAACGCCGCTTACTAATCAGGAATGTCAATCTCCCCCTTAAAAATATCCATTGACTTGGCTTCCACAGCCCTCTCTGTCGATGAATTCCACAGATTCACCACGCACTGACTAAAGAACTTCCTTCTCATCTCCTTTCTAAAGTACGTCCTTTTATTCTGAGGCCATGTATGGCCTTTGGTCCTCGACCCTCTGTCCCACCGGTCCCCAACAACTTATGACTGTGTAGCCAAATATCAATGCAGCTCAATTTCCAAGTTTGCCGATGATACCACCGCTATGGGCTGGATATCAAATAATGATGAGGCCGAATGCAGGAAATTGCTTGAGAACCTCGTATCCTGGTGCCACAAGAACTTCACCCTCAATGTCAGCAAGATAAAGGAGGTGTGATCAACTTCAGGAAGAGAAGCGGATGGTCAAACGTTTCAAGGTCTAAAAAATAGAAATTGCCCGTAATTTGTCCTGGGCTACCCCGATTGAAGCAATGGCCAAGAAAGCACTCCAAATGCCTCTTCTTCTTTAGAAGGCCGAGGAAGTTTGGCATGTCCGCAACAACCCTCACCAACCTCTACAGATGCACCATAGAAAGCATTTTATTGGGATGCATCACAGCTTGGTTTGGGAACAGCTCCATCCAAGACCAGAATAAATTGCAGAGAGTTGTGGATGTAGCCCAGACCATCACACAAACCACACTCCCTTCTATGGACTTCATCTACACTTCAAGCTGCCTTGGCAAGGCCACCAGCATAATCAAGGATCAATTTCGCCCCAGTCACTCCCTCTTCTCCCCTCTCCCATCAGGCAAAAGGTACAGAAGTTTGAAAGCGCATACGTCCCGATTCAAGGACTGTTTCTTCCCAGCTGTTATCAGGCAACTGAACCGTCCTAATACCAACTAGAGTGCGGTCTTAACATTACACCTATCTCATTGGAGATCTTTGAATCTTTAATCGGATTTTATCTTGCACTAAATGTTATATCTTTTATTCCTGTATCTATACACTGCGGATGGCTTGATTGTAATCATGTATAGTCTTTACGTTGACTGGATAGCATGCAACAAAAGTGCTTTTGACCTCAGTATACATGACAATAATAAACTATACAAAGCTAAAACTAAACTAAATCAAATCTTCTCAAGGGCAATTAGGATAGGCAACAACTGCTGGCCTTTACAATGATACACAGATCCTTAGAAACATAGAAAATAGGTGCAGGAGTAGGCCATTCGGCCCTTCGAGCCTGCACCGCCATTCAATATGATCATGGCTGATTATCCAACTCAGTATCCTGTACCTGCCTTCTCTCCATACCCCCTGATCCCTTTAGCCACAAGGGCCACATCTAACTCCCTCTTAAATATAGCCAATGAACTGGCCTCAACTACATTATGTGACAGAGAATTCCTTAGGTTTAAAAAAAAGCTGAGTCAAAACAGGACTCGAAATTAACGGTTGCCCGAGTGCCAATGGCCACCTAAAGTCCCGCCGGGCAACCTAAAAGACGTGAAATTTTGCACGGCTTGGCAAGCACCTGGGACACCTGCCGTTCAACTCTGAGCGGGCTCCCCTCTCTGTCACTCTCCGTTTACGCCCGCCATCCGTGTCCGTGCCTCTGCTCTCTAGCCGCTCCTCATCTGGCCCCCCTTGCACATGCGCACTGCCACGGCAACTGGTCGGCGCCGGGCACTGTCTCCCTCCCTTTGCTTTGTGGGAGAACTGGCCGCCATTGCTGTCCGGTTGCTGCCTTTCCGCAACGCAGCATCACTCCCTGGAGCTGGAGTAACTCCCTGGAGTAATTCTTGCTTCTTGGTTTCATGGTCCTCCAGAAATATTCCAAATGGAATTTAAACTGGAGGTGGTGGATGGTCCACCACCAAACTCCAAACTCTGAACAATAACAGCCTATTGCACTTTATCTGTTTATTTATTGTATATATATATATATATATGGTCTATAGTATATAGACACAGTAAACCTTTATCTCCTGTTTTGTATTATGTTTACATATTATGTTGTGCTGCAGCAAGCAATAATTTCATTGTCCTGTCTGGGACACATGACAATAAAACTCTTGACTCTTTACTTGGACTTAAACAAAAAAGGGTTCTTGGGGAAAAAAGAGCTACCTTAAATTTAGTTGCGTCTGGTTGGGTAACTATGGTAGGGTGAAGACTATTCCATGCTTTAATTGTGTGGGGGAGCTCCATGGAGCAGCCAGCATCTCTGGATAGAAAAAATTGGGTGACATTTCGGGTAGAGAGCCTACTTTAGACTCCCTCTGGTTTTAGTGTTTTTAGTTTAATTGAAAGATACAGCGTGGAAACAGGCCCTTCAGCCCACCGAGTCCACGCCGACCACCGATCACCCGTACACTAGTTCTATCCCACACATTAGCGACGCAAGTCAAGAGTAGGTATGTTACAAAACCTACCTGAATCGTCATTGGGAATCTGCCCTCAGCCATGTCGGCGATTTTGGCGCTGTTTGGAGGGGGCGGGTTTAAAACGCGATTTTTACTAGGCTGTACTAATCGCACATGTTCAGCCTAGTAAATCATTAACGAAAAATCGCTGCAAGACCCGGTCGCAAAAGGTATTATTAGTTTTATAGGCCTCGATAATATAGTTCTAATAGTTTAAAATTACTGTTTCATTCCACAACCTCTCGCAGCTCCAGGGTTTTATAAAGCAAACAATTAAAGGTATGTACCTTATTTTTACATTAAATGGGGCATATATATAACCCTGAATATCAAGTTATCTATAACGAATAGTTCATTTTGGGCTTTTTATATCCCGCAGTATTTTTCTCGGCATTTGAGGGCACTAATCCAGCGCTATGTCAACGTTCTAAACCAGCGCGTTCCACATGAACCCACTAGAAAGCCGATTTAAATGGGCATTTATTTACAGCAATTGAACACTAAATTCCTTCCATTTGGCCTATAAATTAATGTAAATTAGATATAAAAATCATGTTATATTGTGAATTATTTGTGAATAATCTTTGGACACTTAGGCTATTTAAAAATGTTAATCTTTCCTTAAGAAATGGGCTTTTGATTATCCAAGATCACAGCTTTTTTGTAATGTCCATTGAAAATCAATAGGGAACAAGATGCTAATTTCCGAGTATGAAAATTGTCATAACTTTTTTAATACTTGAGATATGAAAGTGAATTTGGTGTCAAATTAAACTTATTGTTATGCTTTATCTGATGGGATAAATTGCAGACTTGATTTTTTAAATCTCAAAATTTTGTAACATTGCTATCAAGAGTGTTTTATTCTCTCACGATCCTGCGATTAATAAAGTTCTATCGTATAGTATCGTGTGTGTAGGAAGGAACTGCAGATGCTGAAGATAGACACAAAAAGCTGGAGTAACTCAACAGGTCAGACAGAATTGCTGGACAAAAAGAAAATATTATGTTTTGGGTTGGGTCTGAAAAAGGTTCCTGCACACCTTTGGAATGTGGAAGGAAACAAGAGCACCCGGAGATAACCCATGCGATCAAAGGGAAAAGGAGCAAACTCCATACAGACAGCACCCTTATTCAGGATCAATTCTGGGTCTCTGGCAATTTTAGGCAGCAACTTTATGTCTAATGTACTGCCCCATAGTCTTGAACTGAATTAAAACATACAGTAGCTGTAAAGGAACTGGGACATAGCGTCACTTGGAGATTTAAGACTGAAAATGGATATTTTCATTTTTTTAGTAACCAAAGTTATCAACGTATAATTTTGGAAAACAAAATATAGTGGCACTTGCTGCCTCACATGCCAGAGATCTGTGTTCGATCCTGTCCTCGGGCACTGTCTGTATTGAATTTGCACATTCTCCCTGCAAGCATGTGGGTTTTACTCCCTCATCCCAAAGACGCATTGGCCTTGTAGGTTAACTTTTCTCTGTAAAATTGCCCCTAATGTGTAGGGAGTGGGTGAGGAAAGTGGGATAACGAAACTTGTGCGAATGGATGGTAGACAAAATAGCTGGAGAAACTCAGAGGTTGAGGCAGCATCTATGGAGCGAAGGAACAGTCGACGTTTCGGGTCGAGGCCTTTCTTCAGACTGATGTCGGGGGGGGGGGGAAGAAAGGAAGAGGCGGAGACAGTAAGCTGTGGGAGAGCTGGGAATGGGAGGGGAAGGAATGAGAAAGCAGGGACTACCTGAAATTGGAGAAGCCAATGTTCATACCGCTGGGGTGTAAACTACCCAAGCGAATGTGAGGTGCTACTCCTCCAATTTGCAGTGGGCCTCATTCTGGCCATGGAGGAGGCCCAGGACAGAAAGGTCGGATTCGCAATGGGAGGGAGAGTTGAAGTGTTGAGCCACCGGGAGGTCAGGTTGGTTATTGCGTGGATCGGGAGGTGTTGTGCAAAGCGATCGCCAAGCCTGCGCTTGGTCTCACCAAGGTTGATCATACGCCTAACAATCCAACCACATTTTTGTTTGGAAGTGGAAAGAAATAATAGAAATTGCATTCATTGCAACGTGTAAAAAGAGTTGAGATACTGTATTGTAATTTTGCTGCATGTCATTGTGGTATATATCATGTCTTGATTGGTGAATGTGTTTAGTTTGTGACTTTAATCGAAGCAGAGATAATATGTGAATGCTTCATTGAGCATAATTCCGACTGGTAACTACGCACTTCGTCCGAGCACATTATCACACGCGTCATGCAAGCCGTCTTAAATGACCACCTAAACTGTCATTTGGCAACTTAAAATGCTGCCGAGATTGGGCTGGAAACAGGGGGAAAAAAAGTTAAGTGAGAGGCCTGCAAAATAAAAACCCAGAGTGAAAAAACCCCACTTCATATTGGATGTTTATTGTTAGGCAGGCAGAGAAAGTGATGAGCCGTAAGGAAATAGGACAATACAAGCACTGGACAATAGATGAACAAATAATAATCAGAAGGAAATGGAAACAGAGTTACTGAAATGGAGCAAAATGGTACTGAAAAGGTGTCATTTAAGAGGATAAAAATATTTAATGGACCTTGGTGAAGATGATAACATTTTATTGCATAGAATATTTGAGTGGAACCTGAGGAAAAAAAACGTATTAAAATAGACTGATGGTGGGCAGAGGTGAATTGGGTCTTCATTTGAATGCTGTGATATTGAATCAAATCTACATGAAGGGGGTTGGGAAATCGATTCAAAGTCTTAACACCACTCATCACAATTTTTCATAAATTGATGATTTCCTGTGCTTTGAAAAATGTTCTGCTTTAGTTCAGATTGACAATATTATTATATTTCCCCTTTAACCCCCATCTTAATTCTGAGGAGATTTGAATGAAAACTGTACCGACACGGTAGATTTACTGCCTTACAGCGGCAAAGACCCGGGTTCAATCCTGACGAAGACTGCAGTCTGTTGTCTACCTTAAGGAGTTCGCACGTTGCCTCCATGACTGCATGGGTTTCTCCGGGTGCTCCAGTTTTCTCTCACATTCCAATGATGTGCAGGCTTGTAGGTTAATTGGCTTTGGTAAAAAATTGTAAAATTGTCACATGTACGGGGATCGTTGGTCTGCATGGACTCAAAGGGCCTGTTTCCACGCTGTATCTCTAAGTTGAACTAAAAACTAAACATATTAGGTAAAGTTTTATAAGAGCAACCTCACCTTGAGCATGCAAGTAACTCAATTATTAACTGACAAATATGCCTGTGACCATGTTTGAAGTGCCAAGTGACAAAAAAAGTCTGTGAAGGAAGATGCAAAATAACTTAAAGTGAAGTTATCTAATTTCATGTAAGCATGGTTCCATTGTCTGAAGAAGAGTCCTGACACAAAACATCACCTATCCATGTTCTTCAGAGATGTTGCCTGGCCTGTTGAGTTACCTTATCACTTTGTGTCCTTTTGTGTAATCCAGCATCTGCAGTTCCTTGTTTTTCTTCCATTGTTTTACCTTTGGCAAATGCATACGAGAATGACTCACGGTCAGGTCGTTAAACAACACTTTTACAAAGCTGTCCAATTCATTTCAAACAGGTTACTGCTCACAATTACATTAGAACAGGTATTCTGAAGACCAGTTTTCATTTGAATTATTGCCCAGCATATTATTCTGAAACAACTGAATAATCCCCAACAGTACTGCCTGAAGGAATGTTGAAGAACAAGAACTCGGGTACAATTCCATAGTTTAAAACAAAGTACTGTACTGGAGGAACTCAACAGGTCAGATGGCAAGCATGAAGTGAAATAGACAGACAAAGTTTGCGATCAGGTCCCTGTTTCACTCCGAGTAATACCTGAAATGTCATCTGTCCATTTCCCTCCACAGATGGTGTGTGCATGTTCAGTTCCACCAGCATTTTAATGTTTTTTGCTCAACAGATCCCAGCATCTGCAGTTTTCTGTGTCTACAAATCCATAGTTCCCTGAATGTGGCAAAACAAATGAATGGGATGGAAAAGAAGGAATTGCTATGCTTGCCTTCATGGGTTGGGGCACAGAATATAAGATTTGGGATGTCATGTTACAATTTTACAAAACACTGTCTCGGCCCTTCATGCTTACATGAACCATGCTTACATGAAATTATAATACAAAGGCATTATATCCCATTGAACCATTAACTGCTGCTGCAGGCTCTGACCTCCCTTCCATCGAGGGGATCTATCGCAGTCGCTGCCTCAAAAAGGCTGGCAGTATCATCAAGGACCCACACCATCCTGGCCACACACTCATCTCCCTGCTACCTTCAGGTAGAAGATACAGGAGCCTGAAGACTGCAACGACCAGGTTCAGGAATAGCTACTTCCCCACAGCCATCAGGCTATTAAACTTGGCTCGGACAAAACTATGAACAATAATAGCCCATTATCTGTTATTTGCACTTTATCAGTTTATTTATTCATGCGTGTATATATTTATATATTGGTATATGGACACACTGATCTGTTTTGTAGTCAATGACTACTATGTTCTGTTGTGCTGAAGCAAAGCAAGAATTTCATTGTCCTATCAGGGACACATGACAATAAACTCACTTGAACTTGATGTCACAAGTAACAGTGAAATTCATTTTTGTGTACAATTCAGTACAAGTATCACTATACATAAGCCCTTCGATACATATTAGATAAGAATCTTAGAAACAGTATAAGTGTATAGCAGTAGTACATTGAGACAGTGTACAGAGTTGCCAGTATGGCTCCATTTTCAAGTCCCAGTTGTTATAAGTGCAGAGATCTTGATCTGACTGTGAAGATCTGTTGTCCTGATGGTGTTGCAGGGTTGGTCCTTGGCGGGTGCAAATCGTGACAAATATAGAGCAGTGGCAAATTATGAATATGTACAAGTCAAAAATGAACGGGACCTTTGGCAAGCTCAGTAGGTGGAAAAACAACAAAAGCAATTTAATATGCAAAATAAGGATGTGAGATTTGACAAGGAGAAGATTGATAGAGAATATGTTAAATTGAGATGTAATTAAGGTATTGAATCACGAGGGAAATCTTTTGGGTTTGTATATAGGTCAGCAAGTCCTTCACCAGAATTGTTCTTGGGCTGTGTAAAATAGTGTTAGACAATAGGTGCAGGAGTAGGCCATTCGACCCTTCGAGCCAGCACCGCCATTCAATGTGATCATGGCTGGTCATCTACAATCAGTACCCCGTTCCTGTCTTCTTCCCATATCCCCTGACTGCTATCTTTAAGAGCAACCAACGAATAATGATAAATAGAACAGCTGCAGGAAATTCTGGAGGGGGAAGAGCAAAAGGCCAAAGTCCATGTTTCATATTAGTATCATCAACACACTGTAAGTGAAAAAAAAAACATGGTCCTGTAGGCAGAGTAAGCAGTTCAGTTTAGTTTATTGTCACGTGTACCGAGGTACAGTGAAAAGCTTTTGTTGCGTGCTAACCAGTCAGCAGAAAGACAATACATGATTACAAATGAGCCATTTACAGTATATAGATGATACATGATAAGGGAATAACGTTTAGTGCAAGATAAAGAGAGGAGTTTAAGAAAATCATAGTTCAAGTAAGAAATGGTGCTATAGGTGTAGAGATTTAAGATTGTGGAGTGATCGTAATGTGAAATTGTCGATCCGCTTCTGTGGCTAGCACGCAAATAGTCACCTGGGTTGGGCGCCATCTTGGAAACAGTTTGCAAGGAGGCTGAGCAGATTCGTAAAGCTGATAATTGTCTGATGCGGCGATCAAAGATCCTATAGCGGAGCAAGATAGACCACTCATTGCTAAATGCAATGGGCTCACGTTTAGTACACAACGGAACGGAACGTGGGCCTTTTTTTCATCCATTTCCGTAACCGGACCCGATCCAACCTGACCCGACTCGCAGTGTCACCAACGTTGCGGGGGAACAGTTTGTGTTAATAAATTAAAATTCTGAAAATGAGGAGAAGATTTTTACCAAATAACTTTTATTTTTACGAGGATGTTTCCCTAACTGGCTTCCGTCTCCGCACTAGTATCCTATGGGATCTTTGGTGCGGAGACGGAAATGGGGCCTTAAATTACCCATGAATCTGCCCATGACCGTACTACGTCTTTTTCGTCGAGTGGACCATCTTGCCCATATAGGATCATATAGGATCTTTGGCGGTGATGATGTGTGCCAGTGAGGGAAAAAAAAGTAGGTTAGGGCAAATGTATGCATGTTTGGTACATGAGGCAAGGTTTTAGATTCTGCAGACATTGCAACCAGTTCTGGGAAATAGGATCTGCACAGCCCAGAAAGTTTGCATTTTAGCAGGATGAGGACAATATCCTTGCGATCTACTCAAAGTTTGAAGATGTTTAAACTACCTTAGCAATGACAAAGGAAGCTGATCAAAAATTCAAAGTCGCAGAACTGAACTGGAAATGGAAGGCAGAAAATTAATGACGGATTTTGAAAGACGGAGAAAGATGAAGGTTATAAATAGACAAGAAAGTTGTCTGGATATGTTTAATGGTACCTATCAAAATGCAGAACATAGCGAAGAAGGCTGATGAGGCCAAACCTAGAGTTCCTCGATGACAAAGTGAATTGAAGATACCATAACACACAGAGGTATGCTTGTATCAGATGGTAATACGTAAAGGCTACAAACAAAAGCCCCAAAGAGTATAGAAAGTGAAAGAATAAAAGTAAAAATGAAATCAGGAATATAAAGAGAGGAAATGAAAAATATATTAGCATGCAAGGTCAAAGAAAATCCAAAAATGTTTCATAAGCAAGCATCTCTATGTACAATTATTATTGTTAAGTGTGTGAAGAAATGTCCCCTCAAGTTTATCCATGAAAGACTGTTGGTATTTTTCATGTCAACAAACTTGAAGCTATCAACCATTTTCCAGCATATTTCCTGAAGTTGATAACTAGCTCCATCTAGCCAAGTATGTTAGCAACATATGAGGAATTTGATTTGCCATACAGCCACGCTAATAAAAAGCAACAGGAGATACAACATACATTTTAACATAAACATCCACCACAGTGACTCCTTCACATTCCTCACTGTGATGGAAGATGAAATAAAGTTCAATCTCGTCCCTTCTTTGTCCTTCAGTGGCAGGGGAGCTCTAACCTTCCGTTGATGGGACGACCTTACTCCCGTAGCCGGCGGCACGACTGAACGGGGCGATCAAGCTCCTGCATCCGTGGGGAATCTCAGCTCCCCCACGCCGGGCGATCTACCTCGGGTCGAGGCTAGTTGAACGTTGTGCGGTTTTGGAGCTTCCCGACTCGGGTCTCCCCCGAGACTGTGAGCTCCTTGATGTTAAAGTCCGCAGGTCGCGATTGGAGTATCGTTCCCAGGCAAGGAATCAGCTCCGATGGTAATTCCATGCCCGTAATTCAAAGTCAGTCCCGAGCAAGGCCTCCAGCTCCACGATGTTAGGCCTCCGAGCGACCCGAGATACGACCCGGAAAACAATCTCATCTCCGGCAAGGTGAGAGATTGAAAAAAACGTTTACCCCGACTGCCCCGTCCACCCACATAAAACAAACCAGAGAACATGAACACAAACTTTTTAAACACACTAAAAATAACAAAAACCCCCCAAAAAGGACAGACTGTGGGCGACTCTGCCATCGAAGTGTCACCCGGTGGTAACATTCATCTTTTGATATTAAGGGAGAGGTTATTGTCCTGACACCATGTTGTCGATCTCCTTCCTGTGCATTGTTCATGATTTGGCCCAACACAGTGGTGTCATCTGCAAACATGTAGATCAGATCAGCTACATTTAGTTTATTGCGACATGTACCAAGGTACGTTTAAAAGCTTATGTTGTATGCTAACCATTCAGCAAAGACAATACATAATTGCAATAGAACAATTACAACCTATTGATACACAAGGTAATAACGTATCATATGTAAAGTAAGAGATATTGCAGTAGGAGTAGTGATTTAAGAGTGTGGTGCAATTGTACTCTGTGCTTGTAGATCTGCTTCTGTGGCTAGCATGCAAATAGCCGCCTGGATCTTGGTAGCAGGAAGATGGCACTAAAGAAAACAATGATTGGAAGACGAGGATGTGGGTAATGTTCTTTTTAATATTTTGGGAGCGTCTTCATAAAAGGGGATTGGGGATGGGTGCTAACTTGTCCTCATTTTGTAGTTCGGGAATGTGCATGAAATATTGGATGAGATAAGGATAATTAAAAGGAGGGATGTATGGAGGGATTATCGACTTTGAAAATGAATAAATTGCCAGGTTTGTATAAAATTGATCCCAGGCTCGTAAAAGAACAATGGAGGAAATAGAACGGCTCTGACTAGATTTTTTTTTTAACACTCTCTTCAGAAATAGTGGCAGAGAATTGGAGGACTGTTAACATTATTTTGTTTAAAAGATGGAAAAAACTGTAATAAAAGGACATTGGAATGGTGAGAAAATTATTGGAATCCAATCTAAGGGTCAGCATTATCAAGGCAACCATTAATCAAAGACAATCAGCACAATTTTTTAAGGGACATCCGTGTCGAACTAGCAAATGAATCTTATGGGGGATAATGATGGCCAATGAAGGCAATGCCGTTGAAACAGTCAACACTGATGCTCACAAGGTTTTGGACAAAATCTTGGACTCTACAAAAACAAAAATTATTAAAGGTCATATGGAAACATTGGATCTGAAGCAAAAAAAAAAAAACTGCTAGACCTAAATTGGTCAACCAGCAGCCATGGAGGCAAAGGAATGGCAGAAGTTTCAGGTTGAGACCCTGTGTAGGAGAGAGTGGAGAAGGAAGATAGCCAGCCAGTGTACAAAGTGAGGGAAGGGTGAGACACAACCTGGTATGCAATAGGTTGAGTCAGTTATTTTTTTAATGGAGTGGGCTGGGGGAGGGGGGTGGGGCAAGGATGGGTGGATGGAGGCAGGTGAGAGACGGGATAGTTTAATTTATTATTGTCACACGTACCGAGGTTCAGTGAAAAGTTTTTTGTTGCATGCTAGCCAGTCATCAAAAAGACTATACATGATTACAGTCAAGCTCATCTCAGTGTACAGATCCAGGATAAAGGGCACGACATTTTGAGCAAGATAAAGTCCGATTAAAGATGGTTTAAAGATCTCCAATAAGGTAAATGGGAGATAGACACAAAAAGCTGGAGTAACTCAGGGGGACAGGCAATGGGGGGTCGGGACTGCTCTCTAGTTAGTGATAGGATGGTTCAGTTGCCTGATGACAGCTGGGAAGAAACTGTCCCTGAATCTGGAGGTGTGTGTTTTCACACTTCTATACCTTTTGTCTGATGGGAGAAGAGGGAGTGACCAGGGTGAGACTGGTCCTTGATTATGCTGGTGGCCTTGCTGAGGCTGCATGAAATGTAGATGGAGTCAAATGGAAGGGAAGTTGGTTTGTGTGATGATCTGGGCTGCGTCCTCAACTCTCTGCAATGTTTTGCTGTCTCAGATAGAGCTGTTCTCAAACCAACCTGTGAAGATTCAGAGGCTGGTACGTGACAATGAGGAAATCCATCTAAGTTTACAAAAACTATATATTTTTTAAATTTGCTGTTGGAGTATGGTCACAATAGGCAATAGGTGTTGAAGTAGGCCATTCGGCCCTTCTAGCCAGCACCGCCATTCACTGTGATCACGGCTGATCATCCACAATCAGTAACTCGTTCCTGCCTTTTCCTCATATCCCTTGACTCCCTATCTTTAAGAGCTCTATCTAATTCTCTCTTGAAAGCATCCAAAGAATTGGCATTCACTGCCTTCAGAGATTCACAACTCTCTGGGTGAAAACGTTTTTCCTCATCTCCATTCTAAATGGCCTACCCCTTATTCTTAAACTGTGGCCCCTGTTTCTGGACTCCCCCAACATCGGGAATATATTTCCTGCCTCCAGCATGCCGCCCAACCATTCAATAATCTGATATGTTTCAATAAGATCTCCTTTCATCCTTCTAAATTCCAGTGTATACAAGCTCAGTCACTCCATTCTCTCATCATATGACAGTCCCGCCATCCCGAGAATTAACCTTGTGAACCAACGCTGCACTCCCTCAATAGCAAGAATGTCCTTCCTCAAATTTGGAGACCAAAACTGCACACAATACCCCAGGTGTGGTCTCACTAAGGCCCTGTTCAACTGCAGAAGGGCAGATTTGCTCCTATACTCAACTCCTCTTGTTATTAAGGCCAATATGCCATTAGCTTTCTTCACTGCCTGTTGCACCTGCATGCTTACTTTCAGTGACTGATGAACAAGGACATTTTGCCAACTAAATACAGTATTAGATACTGTTATAAACTAATTATGTTAAGTAAAACAGCGCACATCAGGACTGTAACAATCATCTGTTGACCTTTTCAAATAACTTGTCATGTTGTGATCTCCTGACACCAATGGAGACCCCAATGGCAGCGGAGGTCCCAACCCCATGGCTTACAAAAATATCTGGAAGCACTGGTGAGACCTCCACCAGGCCCAGAAACGTGGTTGGTGGAGCATACGACCCAGGTCACACTCTCACCTCACTGCCACCATCGGAAATAAGGTACAGGAGCCTGAGATCTATGACCTCCAAGATGCGTTACTTCCCAGTAACCATCAGGCTGTTGAACCAGACTACAGGAGTTGCAGTACTGATCTTTTAGACTTTTTAGATTTTAGACATACAGCGTGGAAACGGGCCCTTCAGCCCACTGCGCCGCCGAGCAATCAGCCCCACGACCATTGATCATCTATAATCTAATAGAATGGTGGAAAAGTCTTAAGGGCCTGTCCCACGAGCATGCGACTCCATGCGGCAAGCGCGACCTAAAGGGCCGGTCACACCAGCATGCGCGACCTAACATGGTCTCTTGAGCCGTACGGCCTCACGGGGTCGGTCCCACTTCGATCGCCGGAGCCATATGGAGTTGTGCGGAGCTGGTCCCAACATCGCGCGGGGCTCCGAAAAACTGACCGTGTTTAAAAATTCTGAGCGGCAACAGCCTGCAGGCCCGCAGCTGCCTCGACGCCGTGTCACTCACTTGACCTCCGCGCCGCTCCCGCTTCTGGTTTGGTCACGCTTGCCGCATGCAGGCGCATGCTGGTGGGACCGGCCCTTTAGGTCGCGCTTGCCGCATGCAGGTCGCATGCTCGTGGGACAGGCCCTTTAGTGTCCAAGGTTCCTCAGTTACTTGGAGCCAAGTAAACAAAGAGATGGAATGTGGAATTTAGTTGCACCTTACACCTTACAATGTATCTACATGTTGCAATTTGATTTAGAGAGAAAGCACTGAACGTGAACTAGACCAAATCTTTCTCCTTTCTTATACTCGGTGATAACCAAAGGTCAGGGTATTGGATCAATAAAGCATGCTGCTAGGTGATAGTGACTATGATCATGTGCAGCAATTTTTCCAAGTTGGAATGCACTGTCCATCTGTTGTGTTACATGCCAATGGCTTCATTTCCAGAATAAACTGCTAAGACAGACCAGTACTCATGCTTTCTCTGAATCTTAATGTAACTGATATTAGTATTACATTTGTCTCCACTTTCCTATCTATCAATTTTTGCCACTGAATGTATTGCCATAGATTTCAGATGGCTGAATGCGAATGCCTATGCTGGTATCAAAGTCCCACACCTGGCTATCCCAAGATTATGGTACGGTATAGTATTGTTTTGTTTTACATGCCGATATACTGTGAAAAGCTTTTGTGTGCTGTCCAAATAAATTTAATCATACTATGAATAAGTTCCATCAAACCATACACAAGTACAATTGGTCACACAAACCAACCTCCCTTCTACTGACTCCATCTACATGCTGCCTCAGCAAAGCCACCAGCATTATAAAAGTGCAGTTTCAAACTGGTAATTCCCGCTTCTCCCGTCTCCCATCAGACAAGAGGGGCAGATGTGTCAAAACGCACACCTCCAGATTCAGGGACATTTTCCTCCCAGCTGTTGCCAGGCAACTGAACCGTCCTCTCACTAACTAGAGTGAGTGGTCCTGACCTCCCATCCACCTCATTGGAAGCCTTCAAAATATAATTAATCGGATTTTACTGGACTTTATCTTGCACAACACATTACTCCCTTGATCCTGTATCTACGCTGTGGACGGCTTTGTTGTAATCATGTTACAATCTTTCCACTGACTGGATGGTACGCAACAAAAACATTTTCTCATTGTATCTCGGTACACATGACAATAAACTAAACTAAGGTCAAGCCATCCACAAACAAGTATAATGGGTAGAGCAATGAGAAAAATACCAGCGCACAGAATATGGTGTCGTTTACCTGAACTACAACATTATTAAATGGCCAATAAGCTGCCCTGTGGTGGCAAAAATCTAACAGTGGAGCAAGTAAAATTGTATTGAACTTAAACACAGCTCTATCCTAAAATGTTAGTTGGATTATTTATATATAGGAGCAAACAGGAAAGGAACAGCACTCGCTGTTAACCTTGTTACTAGTCCTCTTCTCACTGAATCACTTATCTCATCACAAATGTTCCATTTGTTCCTCCTGCTTTCCTTTACTTACTCCTACTTGTTTAAAACCCATTAAATGTCTAATCTTTTCCAATTCTATGACTGCGTGGGTTTTCTCCAGGTGCTCCGGTTTCCTCTCACACTCCAAAGACGTACAGGTTTGTAGGTTAATTGCCTTTGGTGTAAATTGTCCCTAGTGTGTGTAGGATAGTGCAAGTGTATGGGGAACGCTGGTCTGAATAGACTAGGTGCACTGAAAAGCCTGTTTTTGCACTGCATCTCTAGACTAAAAAAAGGCTTCAGTGATGACATTTTAAAATGAGTTTATTGGCTATGAAATCCTTTGGAACTTTGAGATTATGACGGCTACAATACGAATTACATTTTATTTTCACATTCTAGTGTGGGGTTTGTGACTGCACATTTGTACACTTCAACTTAGAATTCTAACTCCATTATGTGTATGTATGTATGTATGTATGTATGTATGAACTTTAAGCTTTTAGTTTAAAACCACATAGCAACTTGTTGCAGTCTGAAGTGCAGTGACAGAAAAGTGTGGCAGAAGGATAAGGCACTGGCAGAGTTCAGAAATAAATTTGGATAAAAACTAAAATCAGGAGTGTAAGTAAAAAGTAGATGGGAGAGAGATTAAAACATAGAATAGTACAGTACAAGAATAGGCCCTTCAGCCCACAATGTCCCTGTCGATGATGATGCCAAGACCAACTCTACACAGAAATCCATAACATTTGATGGCTCAACAAAACGGCTGGTGCTGGTGTGATGGGCCAAGCGGCATTTTCGGTTCTGATTCATACGATGATTTAATTGCCGAAGTACCCAGGCTTGAAAGAGAGTTATGCCGTGATGGTATACACAGGTGAAGCTCCAATTTTCTCCAACCCGAGTGTTTTGCAAAGATCAGGACATAATGGTGACACGCGGACAAATCAGCCATTCAATCATGGCTGATCGATCTTCCCCTCTCAACTTTCATATGATATTCCCAAATATAATTATCAAACATTCTCTGGGAAGGCATTCGTAAAGTTTTGGTGATATCCAGTGTGTTTGCATCTCCCACAAAGCAGTAGCTTTGTAAGATATTTGCAAAGATGCGTTTGCAAGCATGATTTTCAAAGCAAAGTGCAGGCCACAGAAAAGCACAGAGACATCTAATCTTTTAGAACTGCGGATGGATACTTTTCGTGAAGTGGCATCACTCTTATCAGTATTCCTGGGATGACATTTGTGATTTTTAATACCATCCTGAATCCTGATTCTCAATTTTTAGAGTCAAAGGCCATAGAATCTCAGGAATCAGTGGTAATCTTGCATTTCTTCATGGAAGTGGTGACCACATCCTCTTTTCATCTCTTCCCACATTAGAATTTGGAGTAAACGATCAGCTTCATGTCTCTGACATTTGGCATGCAAACATAAATAACTAAGGGTAATGGAAGCTGACCTGGAAGTGGTCACTGATATTAACTTGCTTACCCTTCCAGTGATTTTTGCGGAGACGGCATTGGCATCTTGGGTTGGCTGAAGCAACTAGTCCAGGTCTAGTTTTAAAGCGTAGAGGTGAGCAGGGATTATTGCTGCCCAGTGGACTATGAGTTTTGATCAGGCCCGAGGTGTTGATCCTCAAATGCCCTTATGCTCAATCAACCAAAGGACCTCCCCATGCATTGAAAGTAATGATGAATTTCATCATTGATAACTGTCTTTGCCAAGAGGTTGCTCCTGATATATGGAAAGATGCCCATATTTTGCGGGTGTTGAATGCATGGTGCACACTCATGTATGCTTTAGTGAAGAAGCCGACGATGGCTTAGAGCTTGTCCTTTGAGCTTGTGCAAATACAGGAGTTATCAGCATTTGGCTACTCGACCATGGATAGGGATTACCTTGCTTCTGGACTATAGTCAAGATCGGTTAAACTGTGTCCCATTTGTATTCAAACGTCAGCTTTGTTAACAGGGAGATTCCACACTGCAGTGAGAAAGATTGGGGAAAGTGTTGAGACAATGACCATGGTCTTGTCTGACACATATCTTTATGAAAACACAAGGAACTGCAGATGCAGCTTGAAGAAAGGTCCTGACCTGAAATGTTGCCCATCCATGTTCTCCATTGATGCTGCCTGACCCATTGAATTACTCCAGCAGTGTATGTCTTTATTTACTGTTCTTTATGAGATTGGCTTTGTGTGGACCCACAAGGGGGTTGCGTTGACCCATTGTGTTATGGATTGTATGTCATTGTGTCAGCTCAGGCCACTCAACTGACCATGTTCCCAGACCTCAGCTCCAGTCGTGCAACTCGCCACATTTTTGACCAGGAATCAGTCCACACTTTCAACATTGAAAATACCTGATTTTAGCCGCATACCTAGTACCTAGTACATCCAATAATACTATTATGCATACAACCTGTTTTTATGAGTTTATCACATTTATCAGTTCCATAGGAATTTCTGATAGACTGATCAATACTAATAGATAAAGGACATTTGATATTTTGCCTTTTAATTTTTATATTGCACTGTAGTTTAATTTAGACAGTGTTATTTAGAAATACAAGGAATTGCTTCTGCAGTTTCTTGTATGGTCAAAAATGTTGGTCTTGCTTATTTTTTATTCATAGGTGCTATCCCACTGTATTTCCTTAAGATTTTTATGAACTAAATTATAGCATTATACTGAAACTGAATCACGTCCCACTGTATAACCGCAATGAAATATGTTGGTGCAAGGAGCATAAAACCCCTCTAGTGGAATTACACACGGGCATTGATGGAGGAAAGCCATGTGTAAGGAGCCACCACATCTGTAAACATCTGCTGGATGAGCATTCTGTCCCCAGGAATATCTAGATGCACAATAATTATGAGGCTACTTATAGCCCTGTCCCACGGTACGAGTTCATTCCAAGAGCTCTCCAGAGTTTAAAAAAAACCCAAACTCGTGGTAAGCACGGAGAATGAACGTAGCGGGTACGTCGGAGCTCGGGGACGTCACTTAGTGGCTCGTACCACTAACGGCAGGTACTAGGGAAGGCTCGCTAACAGCAGGTAAGCACAGGAAGATTCGTGAAGATTTTTCAACTTGTTGAAAAATGTCCACGAGAGCCCCGAGTACCGACGAGTGGCCAATACCGTAAATCTCCGAGTTTGAATCAGGGCAAACTCGGGAGAGCTCTTGGAATGAACTCGTACCGTGGGACAGGGGTATTAGCTTCCTCTAATGACTAAAACCATAGCCTCAGAATAAAAGACTTACCTTTATAAAGGAGAGGAAGAATTTCTTTAGTGGAATACTTTGCCACAGAAGGCTGTGGAGGCCAAGTCAATCGATATTTTTAAGTCAGAGATTGACAGATTCTTGATTAGTACGGGTGTCAGGGGTTATGGGGAGAAGGCAGGAGAATGGGGTTAGGAGGGAGAGATAGATCAGCCGTGATTGAATGGTGGAGTAGACTTGATGGGCTGAACGGCCTAATTCTGCTCCTATCACTTATGAAATGTTTTATCTGTCATCCTTATCAGTGTGCTAGGCTACAGCATTACTGGTACGCAGACCCCCCAAATTAACTGGTTACTTCAGGATGCAACTGTCCTTTCTAAACACAAACCAAATAAGCCTTCGTCAACAAACTAGTTCATAAAATGGGAGGACACAAAGTGCTGTAGTCAGGAGGTCAGGCAGGATTTCTGGAGAACATGGACCCTTTTTCAGGCCCAAAACGTCACCTATCCATGCTATTCAAAGATGCTGCTTGACCTGCTGAGTTACTCCAACACTTTGTGCCCCCTTTTCCCCTCACATCACAGGATCTGGAATGTGGTGGAAAGTTTCTCATTGTGCAAGTCAACAGCATTTTTAAAACATCCTTTTAAATGACATACCCGCAGATGATGCTGGCAGTCAGCAATCCTCTGGAGAAGATGGGCAAGTCAACCCTAGTTCAGCAGTATCTATCTTCCCTTTTGAATCACTGGATGGATTTATGGAGCATCCTGATGAAGGAAAAGACTTGAAGCATTCAGAAGTTGTAACGTTGCTGTGTGTACGGCCCTCATCCGTCTGGGCAGCAGCATTCAATCATTTTAGAGTGCACTCACTGGAATGGGATCCAGCAATACCTATTTATTGGACTGATGACATATTGATATATTTCAAGAATTTCTTCTTTTCTTCAAACTTGAGCGTTATTTTTCCAGTCCATGTTAAAGACATTTATGTCCCCCGCCTCCGATCCCCATCATCACTACTAAAATTATGGTGTCATTGATCTACCCGAGTAAGTTCAATCCGAGGACGGACATTATTGCCCTTGTGGCTAAAGGGCTAAAGGGATCAGGGGGTATGGAGAGAAGGCAGGTACGGGATACTGAGTTGGATGATCAGCCATGATCATATTGAATGGCGGTGCAGGCTCGAAGGGCCAAATGGCCTACTCCTGCACCTATTTTCTATGTTTCTATGTATCTATGTTTGCTGAAGACAACAACTATCACTGTATTTTAATTTACGTTGACTTTTTTATGGCTACATTGTACAAAGGCCAACCATGTAAACCGGGAAATGTTTCCTTTTGACTCTTTAGTTTACTCTTCTGAGTAATTTGTAACAAAGTGGTTGCCTTGAAAGGGAAAACATGATCCAAGTCATAGTCATATGACTCTTCTCGACCCGAAACGTCACCTATTCAATGGACAATACACAATATTCCCTTTTTCCCCCAGAGAATCTGCCTGACCCGTAGAATTACTTCAGCTTTTTGTGTCTATCTTCGGTTTAAATCAGCATCTGCAGTTCCTTCTTAAATATATACAGCTCTTTACCTGGATTTTATAATCTGACATCCCTCTGCTATCAGCAGCTAATTTTTCATCCGATTATTTATTTTTGATTTGAATAATGCAGAACAAATTTATATTTGTTAGATCTAAATTTAGAGATGCATGGAATTGCAGTTGGTAATGTTTTCCCTCCTTCCCCCAATTTATTCTCAAGTCTTGTTACCTTTATTACAAAACCTAACGCATAGAAAAACTTTAATAGTCTTCCATAAATAGTGGTCTAAGAAAAATAAACCCCAATGATTGAATCAAGTATAGTCTGAACCATGTAGTGCTCTGTAGGAACTATTCAGTACCTAGACAGTAATCACACCACCTTATGTGCACTTCACCAACACTTAATAATGGCGACATAAAAATAACTGATTTCCCAGTGATCCTTACCGCATAAACGGTGTTCTCTTTCAAATGCAGGAGGTCACTGTGTGGCAAAAGTAACTTTTCAGTAATCCAATGTAAAAGTTTATTTTTAATTTCCTTTCTCACTCCGCTGCTGGTTGTAGCTTTCTCAAATTACTGGGTAGTCTGAATGCCACCATCAGTTTCAATCCTGTGACTACATCATACAGAAAATAACAGAACCAAAAACGAAAGAGACTATTCAGCTTGCCGTTAGTTGGAATGCAAAGCCAGCTAAGCAGGGGCTCGGTGAACTAGATTGAAGGTTGATTTAATGTACTACAAAATAAGAACACAACTGCTTATGTTAGAACCCTCCCAATGGACTAGGGAGCAGAACACCCTGGGCGGAATCAGTGGAGGGAAGGAATGGGTGACTTTGAGACCCTCTTCAGACTCAGTCACTCCAGAGAAGAGAGCATCTTCTCTCCAGAGATGCTGCCTGTCCCGCTGAGTTACTCCAGCATTTTGTGTCTATATTTGATTTAAACCTGCATCTGCAGTTCTTTCCTACACCATGGGCAGAATCCATTGCTTCAGTCACTGATATCTTTGACATCTCACCTAATGTAAGGAAATAGTTACATCTGGTCCATTTTGCTAGCTTATGTCGAGCTCAGCAAAGACAATAACAAAGCACAACAATCAGCTGGTTTCCATGGGTGAATTAAGCAATAAAATATGCAAAACCCGGCCAAGCTTCCTACTCCTGAATGCATTTTCTAGAAACACTTCTGGATGCCAATGAAGACAGAATCAGGGCCAGCTTTAAAATATAGTATTATCATGAATAGCCACTCTGACAAGATATCAGATGCAACATTATCCAATGAAAATGTAATCTATGTGACTGCTTCAACTACATTGGTCAATGAATTACCTCATTTTACAAACAGGAGTTCAACCTTCAGTTTATGCTGTAACAAATATCCTTACCTTGATTTTGTGAGTTGGGCCTGAAATTTCAGTGGTTGACTGGCAGCTACATACAAGAGGCACAGGACTTACCGAGTCTCTTGCTCAGAGTAGGGGAATCGAGAACCAGAGGGCATAGGTTTAAGGTGAAGGAGAAAAGATTATATAGGAATCTGAGAGGTAACTGTTTCAACATAGTGTATGGAGCAAGCTGACGAAGGAGGAAGTGGAGGCGAGGACGATCACAACGATTAAGAATCAATTAGAAAGTACATGGATAGGATAGATTTAGAGGGGTATGGGTCAAAAGCAGGCAAGTGGGAATAATGTAGATGGGACATGTTGGTCGGTGTGGACAAGTTGGGCTAAATGACATGTTTCCACATTCTATGACTCTTCCTTACATTTCAAGAGTTGACAGAGGCCGTTATCTGAAAGGTCATGGCCCTGATTATTTCCTTCCTCGGAAGAAAAAGTAATGGTGCTGACATGACTCAGATGTATAATATAAAAGAACCAAGCCGAGTTTAGCCTAGATTGCATGATACTGGTCCAGAAAGACAAAACAGTAATATTGTCTTTTACAAGTCTCTAACAAGAATTTATTTTTAAAAATGCACTTGGTACAAAAAGCAGTGTTCCTTAGTAGTCCATGAGTTTTACAAAAACAATCCCTCAGCTCTGCTTAAGGTGTCCCTTGTGAATCCAGACATATTCAAAAATTCTGCACAACTACTATTATGAACCCATGTCTGTGGCAAAAATATCCCTGGCATCAATAAAATTAATTCTGGAATTTTGATCTGAGAATGGATCTGAAATCAGTGAAACTTCAACAGCAGGGAACAAAATGCATGAATAAATGTTTTAATAGTAGAAAACCAAAAGTTAAGCATTTTCAGGCTTATTAATAAATTATACTGCTACAAAAAAAACCCCATTTCTTCAAATATAAATTAAGATCAATGGGAAATGTATTCTTCAGATTAGTTATTTTGCGCATCAGAATGTAATAGTTTGATACATTTTTGCTATTTGTTTCATACCTGGTTCATGTATCAGGGAACAAACTACAACATAATAAGGATACTTATGTAATTTAATTTGTGCATAATGGTCTTCTTTAGTGAAAAAGGCTAACTTTTAACTGGGACTTCTTTCCCTCTCTCTTCAACCGTTTACAGTGGACAATAATTTTTGCAATGGTAGAAATGCTCCACATTATTTTACTTCCAGTACTGTTACAAGTTGACCAGCTCTTACTAGATTTGTTTTGGTAATATTGTTGACGATAGTAACAATATAAAAGCCCATTATAGAAAAATATTCAGCATATTTTTAGGCCATTAAACATGTCCACAGCGACTGGAAAACATAAATTATTGTGTCGGGAAACAACTGTAATGCCAAACACATATTTCACCATAATGGTGTACAATTCTCGTGGAGGTTTAATATATCAATATAGTTCATTTATATTAATACTTCTGACCATTAAAACAGTTGCAGGGCCAGAAATGGACAGATAGTGTAACATAGAAAAAGCAGTTCCCTTCAAAATGCATGTACCACAGGAAATAAGGCAAATAGGTGTAATTTATCCGAGTTACAATCTAAATATATAGATATGGGGTTAGATCAATCGTAATTTAATTTTACTACAGATATTATATATATATATGTACGTTTTAAAACAAAAACTACAATCTTATTTTCTAATAACGAATGTCGGCCTAAAGGTACTTTAATTCCCACCTTATCACACATAATTAAAGCTCAAATAAACTAATGACAGTTTAAAGTACTTTAGAATAATTCCATTATAAAATTGCACAATATTTTATACGATGTACAACTAGAACAAGGCTCGGACTCACAATTAAATGGTCTTCCACATGGTTTCACAAAAATACATTTCAAACCAAAAGCCAATACACGCGATTATATCCAAATCGCTCATTAACACAGAAAGTAAATTAAAGCACGATTAACAATTATATTTCACTTGCTCGACTGGAAGCAACATTTACGCCGCCGACCCATAAACCTCGCTTTTACTGTATAAATCGGTCGCTTCAGTTACCAGTACTAGGCAGTTCTGAAGGCCTGCTCGAACCGTAGGAATGTTTTGTTGCGAGACCATTAAATTCCTGTAATGTCCGAAATATATATATATGTATCTTTTGTTTCCTCCCCCCTCGCCAGCGTCTTCATTGCAACTTTCGGTTTGTTGTGGCCCAAAACGGATTCTGTCGTGTAATTTTTTTTTGTTCGGGATGGTGGGGGGGTTATGTTTTAACAAATTGCATGTGATAATTGATTGTTATCAAGGGATTGTGGAAGGCCGGGGCGTGCAATGGTCTGGCCTGGTGTGGAGCGGGAGGTGAGGTGAGGAGAGGCGAGGCGAGGCGGCCGGGCCCGCGCTCCGGGCCGGGGGGAATCCGTCCGTCGGTCTCTCTCTCCCTCTCTCGCTACATTTCCTTCCCCTTCTCTCGCTACATTGTAGCTGCGCTCATTCCTGATACTCTGCGTAATGTCACCTCACCCACCCAAACCCCCGAAACCATGCGTCAGATCCATCCGCCAGCACAAGCTCACAAAAAAAAATCGACAACCACCACACACACAAAAAAATCCCCCAACCTTGCATCCCTTGCACTTCCAACGCAAGCCAGGGATTTAATGCAAAATGCAAAACTCAATGTAAAATGTAACGTTTGCAAGTTGTGGCGGGGTGGATTTATTTTTCGTCGGGGTTTTAATGTCAACGTTGCCTGCTTGGGGGAGGGTGGACTCTGTTTTTGTTGCGGAAGGAGCCGCTCTGGTGGAGGCGCTCGTACCTCTCTCTCTATGTTGGTGAATGGAGGCGAGTCTTCCTGAGAGTAAACACTCACGCACAGACTAGCTGATTACAGCGGTTCCCTCACCGTTTAACACTAAAAAATCACCCCCAAACATGCCTGCTGATATTAAACAAATGTATGAATTGGAATCTGGTGAGTAAACACATGAAACAGGAAGGATTATGTGGGTTATTTATAAATTTACATCCACCATCAGGCTTCTGATGATTAACCACTGCCTTATTATTTTAATAGAATTGTACTTCCTAATAGCCAGATTTTTGGCATCCGGACCCTGTCAGGAGGCGACCGAGGTGAGTAAATCTACATTTTGGATTTCGATAACGTTTTGTGGCTGATTTTTCCATACAATAAACGGCTTTTATGTGCTCTTTCAGGTCCTGATACGCGAAGTGGAGGCGAAGCAGGTAAGGCTACATTCAGCTCGCATTCTAACTCTGCAGAGGACTTATGTTTCTGATTTTAAAACTGCATCGTCTTTTAATATTTTAACAAAAAGACGCTTGGCGTGGATTTTGGGGGAATTTTGCTGATTGTAACCAGGGTTTTTTTTTCCAGCTGCTGCCGAGAAGAATAGACTGGAGGGGCAAGGAACATCCCAGGACCTACGAAAATTTGGTGAGAGATTCATATCACTGAGAAAACTTTCAGAGAGGAAAAATTGAATCTCCCGCAAAAAATTTACCAGGAAAACCCGATTAGACCCTTCCAAAACAAAGGTTTAGCAAGGGAAAAAACTGGTCTGTAGAAAGTCAGGGGTGGTTAGGAATCAAGTATGAGATTTTGTGTTAGAGTTATGATTACCAGAAAAAATATTTAGTTTTAAGTATAGTGGAAATAAAGATACGTCATGATTATTGTGCAGGAGCGGGGCTGTTTGAGTGACACCAGCGCTCACGGTGGCGAGAGGGCAGCACTGAGAAGAAGGCGCACTGACTCTTTCTCTCTCTCAGTACTAATGCAGCTTGGCAACGCTGATTGGCCTGAGAGCTTCTCTAGTTCATTTATAGATTTACACAAAAAACAAATCAAAATAGCATTAGATTCTGCAGAAACGAATGGGTAAGCTATTTTATATCTCTTAAACATTTAATGAATTCATTAATAAAGGCGGAAAGAAGAAGGAGAGAGAGGAAAGTCTGGTGTTTGTTTAAAAAATGGGGCATGCAGTTAACATTTATTTAAAAAAAAAAGACAAACTGGAATAATGTATTTATTTTGGAAAATAAAGAAACAGACTACGATTAAGATCCGTCATGTTATGTTGTGTGAGACAACGTTAGATGAGAAATGGATCGGATAATTTTGTGCATTCTACATCACAATCAAAGGCCAGTCATTACTACAGCCAAGCTACTGTAGAGAAGCTGGGTGACTTAAAATGTTTGCATTAAATTGGCTATTATATTTTCAAGATTAATATAAATAGATAATTTTAAATAAAATGAAATTTGTAAGCAAAAGCTTTTTGAAACACCTAACCACAAAATATTAGAGAAAAAGCTGAACTTTGCAGATATGACTGTGTTGAAAAGATAAACAAAGTTTAAATGGGTCCTCATTTTGTATACAATTGTGCAGCTTGACTAATGGGGGTGGGTGGAAGGAACTGAAGAGGGGGCAAGCTTCATTGTATAGTATATAAAAATGGAAATTGGCGTTTGAGCTATTTTGATCATGGTCAGTGCATTTTCATGCCAAGTTTCAAGAGCAATTGGGTTTTCTTTCACTTGAAGCATATAAATGTTTTTATTGCCAGGCATTGAGGTTATTTCAATTTTTGCAACATTGCTGTTTCAGTGGTGGATATATTTTGCGTTTTCTAAAAACAAATCTAATTCTGAAACATTGAATTTCAACATTTACACCATGATCAATTGTGAAACTATTATTTGAAAAATAACCACAGATGGGAATATTTACATACTTGAGCACGCTTATTAAAGATGTTCTCTAGTTTGTACACAAGATATTATGTCAGATTTTGGAATAAACAAACGTACTTTGAAAAGATGTATAATAATTATACATAGATTCTTGTAGCTATGCTACTGGGGCAGATTATTCAATATCGTAACTTTTCCTTTTTGTTTTCTCAACAAAAGGGTTTATTAGTAAACCTACAATAATTTATTTTGCCCCTTGATAAAATTTGCTTTGCAAACAGCAAAATTGTTTTTAAATAGAAAAGGTACAAAGAGTTTCGCCAAACAATAGATCTATGATTGTATAAGCAACAAAAAAAATTGTGATTCATATATACTAGTATGTATGTCGGTGCCATTACTAACAGAGTTATAACCAACATGTTCCTGGTTTTATCTACATTCAGAGGGAGCTGTGAAGCAATTTTATTATATTAGTGATGATTTATGAATTCTTCCTTTTTAGAACTGCTGCACTATTTTTGTACTACTTAATTATAATGAAAATAATGCTCACATTTATGTCAAAAGGATGATAAATTAATTTTTACTGTTTGTTTACCATAATTTGGGGAAAAACACTTTCAGATGCATATATTTAATAAGATGAAATCTATGTACCTTACAAGTTGATTACAGTTTCAACAGGAACTTCAATTTCAGTCTGTTTATTCCAGTGAAATATTATTCCTTTATTAATAGTTGATATAAGGTAATTATCAGGAAGCTAAATGTTATGAGTTTCTTGGTTTATCTGATATAGTTGTCTTCAAATTCTGATGCTTACTCTAATTCTTTGCACAATTTCCTTTGGATAATTTTACAAATGTACAGCAAAATTTAAATTACCACAGGAACATGATAAAATTGAATGGCATTTTAGAATTATATAATCAATGAGGTTGGACGAAAAAGCTAATTTGTACAGCTGCTAATTATGGTGCTTGAGGTTTTTAATGTGCATTAAACTAATTTTAATATGCATGTTTTGTTGCAATTTGCAAATGTTGTTGCTTTAGATGCAGGAAAATTGAATAATTTATGAAATGTTACTTCTTCACATGGCTAATTATTGTATTGGCTTTTTTGGAACTTTAAGAGTTCCCAACATAGCTGTTCTATTTGACAACAATGTTAAAACATTCCCAAAGATTCTTGAAGTGGAATCTTTCTGCACCTGTTCAGAAAGGTCCAAATATTTCCACAGCATAATTTAACTACGAGTATTTGAGCATCCAAAGGTTTTGGAAGCATTAAAGCAAATTGCGTGGATGAACTTTTTAGTTTCAAAAACA
Source organism: Leucoraja erinaceus (assembly GCF_028641065.1). Taxonomy (NCBI): domain Eukaryota; kingdom Metazoa; phylum Chordata; class Chondrichthyes; order Rajiformes; family Rajidae; genus Leucoraja; species Leucoraja erinaceus. The sequence continues at coordinate 81,944,516 of NC_073381.1, forward strand.
TCTGATATCCTGGCAACCTAAAGATGATAGAAATTATATTTTTGCATACTTTAGAATAATTGCATTCATAAAGTTTTTCCTGTTTTTAATGGGTGGTGTCTGGTACAATTTTGCTGTTTAAGAAGCTGTTAGATAGGCACATGGATACACAGGGATTAGATGGATATGGATAACATGCAGGCAGACATTAGCCATGTTCATGTTCAGCATGGAGAATGTGGGCCGAAGGGCCTGTTTCTGTGCTGTACGTTTCCATGTAATGAACTGAAGTAGAACATTGAGCAAATTTTTTTAATTCAAAAAATGTTTCCAAATTTGGCTCTGTCTGTACATCATTTCATTATTTGGATGACCAAATTGTTTAATGTACAGATATCACGGATGTTCCAGTTAATTGAACCACCAAAAATGACTTTGAAATTTGAGAGTTTCCCTCGAGCCATTTCTTCATCAATTTCCGAAGTGACATTCGAGTTCTCTCTCAAGACTCACTGAAGAAATTGGATCCTATGTTTGCCTTCTTTACTAGTTCAGGTTCATTGTGAGCCCCCCTCCTTCAATTTAATTTTTAAATGTTGGATTTACCATTCCTGGACTGTAAGCTTGCACATTCACCTTCACAACATCATCTCGCCGAGATCTCCCACTAACAATTTAAAAAAAGCTTGCCCAACTCTTTCTCGAAGGGCTGAATGGCCTACTCCTGCAGCTATTTTCTATGTTATGCTTCTCGTAACTCAAACTTTTAACAAAGACAAGCAAAAATGTCCTTCTGTCATCCTGGCTGGGTGTTCAGTTGTGAATGTCCTTCAAAGATGAGACAGTGAGGCAGTACCAGGGTCTGATTTACTAATAAATGGGTAATAATGCAACTAAATGGTGTTCCCTATTAATTTAGTTTAGTTTAGAGATACAGCACGGAAACAGGCCCTTTGGCTCATCGAGTCCGCACTGACCAGCGATGCCCCGCAAATTCACACTATCCTACACACACTAGGGACAATCTAAACTTATACCAAGCCAATTAACTTGCAAACCTGTGTTTAAGAGGGAACTGCAGATGCTGGAGAATCGAAGGTTACACAAAAAAGCTGGAGAAACTCAGCGGATGCAGCAGCATCTATGGAGCGAAGGAAATAGGCAACGTTTCGGGCCGAAACCCTTCTTCAGACTGGTTTCGGCCCGAAACGTTGCCTATTTCCTTCGCTCCATAGATGCTGCTGCACCCACTGAGTTTCTCCAGCTTTTTTGTGTAACCTAACTTGCAAACCTGTCCATCTTTGGAGTGTGGGTGATAACCGAAGATCTCGGAGAAAACCCACGCAGGTCATGGGGAGAACGTACAAATTCTGTACAGACAGCACCCATAGTCAGATCGGACCCGGGTCTCCGGTGCTGCAAGCGCTGTAAGACAGCAATTCTACCGCTGCGCCACCGTGCCGTTTTAATTCTTACAACATTAAGCTGTACAGCACAGGAGTTGGCCCTTCAGCCCACAATGATGGCAACTTAAACTGAACTCATCTGCCTGCACATCATCCATATCCCTCTATTCCTGGCACATCCATGCGCTTATCTAAAAGTCTCTTAAATGCCACTATCATATTTTGTGCAGCACTGTTGCCTGAGCTCCACCTGTGGCTGATGTTTGTGCATTCTTCAAATTTAAATTATGGGGGCAGAGTCTTAATTTTCTTTTTTACCCAAGTCTCTCTTTGTTCCAAAGTGCTGCTAACCAACACATGGTTATGTCTCATTGTAGCAAACACATTTCAACTGCTTTTGATTGTGATACAAATGTGCCAGTTAACTGACCTCCACTATATCTTGAGAGTCGACAGCTCCAGATGCCCCTCGATGTTTTGGAGATCTGTCTTCCTATGCACATAATTTTTAGTTTAGTTCAGCGATGCAGCACAGAAACAGGTCCTTCGGCCCACTGAGTCTGCGCCGACTAGCAATCCCCGAACATTAACACTACCCTACACACACTAGGGACAATGTACAGAAGACAAATTAATCTTTAAACCTGTACGCCTTTGGAGCGTGCAAGGAAACCGGAGCAAGAGGAAACCCACGGGGACAACGCACAAACTCCGTACAAACAGCACTTGTAATCAGGATCGAACCTGGGTTTCTGGTGCTGTGAGGCAGCATCTCTACCGCTGCCCCATAATTCTTGTGAAATTTAGGGGGCAAACATTTTCAGGATGCTTTGTGGATCTGGATGATGTTTAAGAATCAATTTAATTAATACCAAAAATAGAACCACTGTGTGTTTTGTACGTAAAGGGCACAACATTTTCTCTCCACAGCGGAGATCTAATGTTTATTGCAAGAGGGAATAAACAAGCAATTGCTGGTCAAATGTCATAAAGCGGTTAGTTGGAGATGCATGTTTGCAATTTCACTGTGTTGCTTGAAAAACAAATCGCATCTTTAAAAATGTTTTAAGCCAATTTTTTTGGGGGAAAATTCCAATATTATATTATCACTTTTTCTGAGAAAGCGATCCATTGCTGTTATTTCATTAGCTGTATATTTTTAGGAAAATGCCTAAGATGTGCTGATACGGCTAATTTACAGAATCATTTTGCTTTGGGCTAAAAGCACAGAATATGAACACATGCATCAGAAAAATATGTTTTCATAGGTTAAGTTGTTTTAAAATAATAACAGTATCTTAGATTTGTTGAGTAAACTGCACGGGAAAAATTTGGGTAAATAAATTTTATGGTAATTGAGGGGTTGGCACAGCGGTAGAGTTGCTGCCTTATGGCGCAAGAGACCTGGGTTCATAGAAACATAGAAAATAGGTGCAGGAGAAGGTCATTCGGCCCTTCGAGCCTGCACCGCCATTCAATATGGTCATAGCTGATCATCCAACTCAGTATCCTGTACCTGCCTTCTCTCCATACCCGCTGATCCCTTTAGCCACAAGGGCCACATCTAACTCCCTCTTAAATATAGCCAATGAACTGGCCTCAACTATTCTGTGGCAGAGAATTCCAGAGATTCACCACTCTCTGTGTAATTTTTTTTTTTTCTCATCTCAGTCCTAAAGGATTTCCCCTTTATCCTTAAACTATGACCCCTTGTCCTGGACTTCCCCAACATCGGGAACAATCTTCCTGCATCTAGCCTGTCCAACCCCTTAAGAATTTTGTAAGTTTCTATAAGATCCCCCCTCAATCCTGAACTACGGGTGCTGTCTGTACTGTGTTTATATACTCTCTCTGTGACCGCGTGGGTTTTCTCCGGGTGCTCCTGTTTCCTACCCCACAAAGATGTAGTAGTTTGTGGGTTAATTGGCTTCTGTTAAATTGTCCCTTGTGTATAGGATAGTGCTAGTGTATGGGGTGATTGCTAGTCGGCTTGGACTTGGTGGGTCGAAGGGCCTGTTTCTGTGCTCTATCTCTAAAGTCTAAAGAATGATTTTACTCCAGTACACTAATTGTTAATATTTGTCCTGTTAAGCCATTTATCCAATTGAGTCTCTTCTTAAATATAGCGATTCAATAGACACCAGATAATTTATGCTCCATTTTATATTAACACTTGAGATGGGGGTCAGATGTATATTGCTTATTTCCTCTTTTTTTTTCAATACAAGGTAGTAATTTGTGCCTTCAAATTAAGATTTTTTTTGGTGTTTGTTTTTCTCAAACTTGGAATAGATGTGATCTTATTGAAGGGTGTAACAGTTTTAAAAGGCAAATCAGTCTCTGTTCCTGTGTAAATATATCTTCTCATTCTTGTTAGTTCAAGCAAGTCAGTGTTTAAGTGGGTGCAAATGGAATAATACTGCGTCGTACAGGCTCTTCGGTCTAGCTTGTTCATGCACACCAAGATGCCTTCTTAAGATAGTCCTATTTGCATGCATTTGGCACACATTTCCCTGAACCCTTCCTATCTATAAACCTGTCCAAATGCCTTTTAAATGGTGTGATTATACTTGCCTCAACCACTTCCTCTGACCTTTTATCCACCAACCGTTGTGGTGAAAAAAACTGTGTCACCCCCCCCCCCCCCCCCCCCCCCCCCGGGTCCTTTAAATTTCCCCCCTCTCATCTTAAACCTATGCCCTCCAGTTTTAGCTTCCCCCACACAGGGAAAGAGGTTATAACCATTCACACCATGTATATTCTTCCTGATTTTGTAAACCACTATATAGGTCAATCCACGGCCCCAATCACTGATATTTTTTTTCTTAGCGGTTCAATATTATTTGCTATGATTGATAATTTGGGAAACCCTATTAGCAGCTTACTTTTAAAACAATTTTAGGACAGTGAATCTTGTGTCGAAAGTTCACGCTGATGTGACACTATTTCCCACCCCCTCTCTCCCAATCCCTGTAAAGTAAACCATTGGCTACCTCTTAGATTTTGCTGGGGTATAGTTAGCATGGAAACAGGCCCTTTGGCCCAACTTGCCCACGCTGGCCAACGTGACCCAGCTACTCTAGTCCCACCTGCCTGCATTTGGTCCATATCCCTCCAAACCTGTCCTATCCATGTAAATCTGTTCTGCGAATATTGGTCTACATCTGACTCAAAGTAACTTGTTGATTATTTTTCCTCCCCTGTTTCTGGAGCACTATAGTTAGTTGTTAGACTTGTCGTCTGCAGAGGATAGGATGGGATCCATGGATGTCCTGACAAAAAAAGTGATTTCAGATTCAGATTCAGTTGATTTCTACAGAGACAACGAAATGCATTATTTCTACAGCCGTTGAGTGGCAGGGTGTGGTGGGGAAGTACGTTTGCCTGTTCACTCACTGTGGACAGAAACAATGTGATAACCACCCAGAGGTTGGACAGGTACATGGTTATGAAAGGTATCAGAGGGATATGGGCTAAACATGGGCAAATGGGGCTAGCTTAGATTAAGCATCTTGGACTGCACAATCTTGGACTGATTCTGAGGGTGTAGCATGGAATTTGTTGCGCTCCTGTTTTTGATTTGCACAGCATCGGTTTGGATGTGACTTTTGTAATGTTGGAACCTACTTGTAATGTAATGATTAGATGCCCATCTCCACTGCCTGGTTCAGTCGGGGCATACATGCTCCACCAGTGTATTTGTCACCTAACAAACACTGATTGGTATGTATTTAAGCTGTGGTCCATTTAAACATCTCTTCCCCATTGTTGCCACTTCGTGAGATCTTGAAGGATCCTAACAGGATGCATATGGAGAGCATGTTTTCACTTGTGAGAGAAACAAAAACGAAGAGATCGCTGTTTATAAATAGTGGGGTGTGGGAGGTGATCTATTTAAGATGAATCTTTTCCCTATGATTTCAGAGTCTTTGGAACTCTGTTTGTTATGTATTGCCCAGGACAATAACAACAACTGTGGAAGTAATTTAACAGCAATTTACTAACTGGATGGTTCACTGTTCGTTTTAAAGAATGATGGGACATTTTTAAGGTAGAAATAGTTGGGCAGCACAGTGACGCAGCAGTAGGGTTGCAGGTTTGTAGATTATTTGGCCTTGCTAAATTTTCCCTAGTGTGTAGGATAGTACTAGTGTACGGGGTGATTGCTGGTCGTGGTGGACTCGGTAGGCCTGTTTCCACGCTGTATCTCTGCAACTAAAAACTGTATAGATTCCTGGTAAGCAAGAGGGTGAAAGGGTTTGCAGGAATGTGAAGCTGAGATTAGTTCAGCCATTATGTCATTGAACATGTGTACACACTATACCTCCAAATCAAATGTTCTTGCTTGGCCCCATTGTAGAGTGGCCAATGCTTCCAATCCCACAATATTCACCTCTTCTTTGAGAGCGGTAGTTGTAGGTTGCAGATGTTATTAGTTTAGTTTATTGTTGGTACAGGTTCGACCAGATAATCAAATATGTTAGATCTCAGAGTAAAATGCCAAATGCTGGAGTAACTTAGCAGGTCAAGCAATATCTCTGGAGGACGTGGAGAGGTGATGCTCTGGGTCGGGACCCATCCTCAGCGTTTGGACTTTGTAGAGTTCAGTAGAGGTCGATTTAAACCTGCCAACTGGCTGGGTTCCACCCTACATGAAAATCCACCCCATTCCGTTAAACGGAGCAATGCAAATAGTTTGTAGAGGCTGTTGATTGTTTTATCAGGTCATCTTTATTTGCAATATTGGTGAATTAGATCAATCTTTCTGTTTTGGAAGGGAAACTTTGTTGATGCCACTGTAGATAAAAGTGCACAAAGCACTGCAGTTGATCTGTAACAATGGGAGGTCAGTATGGGCTGAGGTCTACAAGTAAAATGCACAACATTTAAATAGTAAGGTACACCAAAGTTGTCGGAGTCTGAATAAAAAAATCTGGGCATTTGGATTAAGTATTTCTTAGGATGCATTCTTTCTGATTGCTCAGTATTCCTGAGGAGCAGCAAAGGAGTTGAGATCTAATATTAGGATCATTAGAAATGTTTTAGGGAATTGTTCCATAAAACTTGAATACCTTGGTGTTATTAATGTATAGAAAGGAGCTGCAGATTATGGTTTATATTAAAGATAGATATCAGGTGTTGGAGTAACAGTGACTCCTGCATTTTGTGTCTTCCTTCTGATTGTATTAATTTTTGGTTTGTTACAAAGAGGTTTGATGGTAATGCTGAAAGCAGCTTTCTCTAAACTGCTGCTCTATTTAATCAAAGCTAGAGTGCAGTCTGTCGAGCCAGGAGACGATCTTTGCTTGGCGTACTTGAGCTGAGGGAGAAGATAATGATGCATGTGATGTTTGATGACTCAGCAGTTCCACAAAACAAACAGTGTGTTGTCGGGCTTTTTAACTGAAATAGCGCTAGAGGAAATGGGGATTGATCAAGAATCAACAATCTTCTATTGTTTATGAACCCAGGGATTTAATTGTTTCTCATGCTTTTTGGTTTTGATTTCTCTGGATGGTGGCGCAGCAGTAGAGTTGTTGCCTTCCAGCGCTCACAGTGCCCGAGACCCAGGTTGGATCCTGACTGCGGGTGCTGTCTGTACGGAGTTTGTACGTTCTCTCCGTGACCGCGTGGGTTTTTCTTCGAGATCCTCTGTTTTCCCCCACATTCCAAAGACGTACAGGTTTGTAGCTTAATTTGCCTGGTATTTAAAAAAAAAAAGTAAATTGTACTTAGTGTGTGTAGGATAGTGTTAATGTGCGGGGATCGCTGGTCGTTGCAGACTCGGTGGGTCGAAGAGCCTGTTTGTGCGCTGTATCTCTAAACTAAACAACTAAACACTCTCTCTCTTTTAAAAGGTGAAAACACACAGGCACATAGCTCCGGACCACCTCCTTCAGATATGTCAACGACTTGGACCTCTCCTGGAGAAGGAAACCCCACAGAGTGTCCCAGGTGTCCATTCGTTGCTGGGCGCTGGAAGGCAGTCTCTGCTACGAACAAGCAAAAGTACGAGGCGTCTATTATAGTAAAGCAATGTCACAAATTTTTCTTTCTTCGCTTCAAAGCAAATTCTCACGGTGATTCTGGATTTTTTTTTTCCCAAAAGGTTGCAAACATGTGGTATGGAAAGGATCGGCACTTGCAGCCTTACACCGTGGAAGACCACCAGAGCCTCCAACCAATTACGGCAGCCCACCAAATATCGGTATGCTTATAGCGTAGGAAAGAACTGCAGATGCTGGTTAGAATTGAAGATAGGCAGAAAATGCTGGAGTAACTCAGTGGGTCAGGCAGCATCTCTGGAGAGAAGGAATATGGGTGATGTTTCGGGTCAAGACCCTTCTTCAGTCTGATCTGTTTCAGGTCTAGATCCTTCTTCAGACTGATCTACATGATCTACACTATTTGCCTTTGTTTGGCCTATATCCCTCTAAACCGTTCGTAGAAATGCACATGTCCAAATGTATTTTAAATGTTGTTATAGTATCTTCATTAACTACCTCCATATACCCTTCACCCTCCTATGAGTTCCTATTAAATCTTGGGCCTCTCACATTAAACCCAAGTCCTCTGGTTCCTGATTCCCATTCTCTGGAAATGTTCCTATTTCACCAATTATCCTTGCTGAGTGAACTGGCATTTTACCTCATTTTTGTGCTGAATGTGAAGTCTCTGTTGTTCATTACCCGGTTTCAAAATTGAGTTAATATTGTTTATATTGCATTGAGTACATTAGAACTTTGCAGTTGCTGCCCTTGAGATGCCTGTGTATCTTTGATATAATGACAGAAGTGACAGAGCGAAAAGGATTGAGAATTCGAACTCTTAAAATAAATAGCACATTTTTATTGTATGGAAGTGCTTGTGAAGTAGAAAATAACACTGAAATGCACTCGGTTCATGCAAATTGTCAAGACATTTGATATTATGAATTTTAGAATGATGCCTGTTTAGTGTTTGTTAAAAAATAAGGGTATATTGCCTTTATGTTTTTAATTATGTTAATTGTGATGTTGTGTACAGAAAAATTGTGTTGAATATATTTTGTGACAAGATGGGGTATTGATAATAATATCAGACTCCTGAATCAATCACCTCTTTCATATCCCCTTCCTGGAGGTACTGCCAGGTATTCTGACTTAATTCTACTTCATTTGGTTATTCCGTTATTGTGTGTTAGTTGATTTTTGCACCACTTCAGATTGCATTGCAATCATAAGGTTAGTTTATTGTCATGCGTACCGAGGTACAGCGAGATGGTTTTGTTATTGTTGTGTGCTATCCAGTCAGCAGAAAGACAATACATGATTACAATCAAGCCATTTACAGTGTATAAATACATAGTAAGGGAATAACATTAGTGCAAGGTAAAGCCAGCAAGGTCCGATCAATGATAGTCCGAGGGTCACCAAAGCGGTAGATGGTAGTTCAGCACTGCTCTCTGGTTGTGGTAGGATGATTCAGTTGCCTGATAACAGCTGGGAAGAAACTGTCCCTAAATCTGGAGGTCTTTGCACAATTCTGCTGTCTTGCTTTGATTATTGCTGTAATGTGTATTAGCATGTATTCTGTGTGCACCGAGCTAAATCTGAACAAGGAATTTCATTGCACCCTGATGTACAAGACAATAAGCTCATCTGACTTCAGTGGAGCTGTGCAGAAAGTTAAGAAATTAGGCCGAGCAAGTGGCTGATGCATCAGAGCAAGAACATGTTGTGACCAGTAGCCATAATTCTATAGTTAATGGAGAAAGATAGGACTAGTTCTCAAGAAGAAGTCTTAGCTTTTAGTTTAGTTTAAAGATACAGCACGGAAACAGGCCCTTTGGCCCACCTAGTCCACCAGTGATCCCCGCACATTAACTAACACTATCCTACACACACCAGGGACAGTTTACACTTTTACCAAAGCCAATTAACCTAGAAACATGTAGATCTTGTGGAAAGAAACCGAAGCACCCAGAGGAAACCCACATGGTCACAGGGAGAACATACAAATTCCATACAGACAGCACCTGTAGTCAAGATTGAACCTGGGTCTCTGGCCCTATAAGGCAGCAACTCTACCGCTGCACTGCCCTGTGTGGTCATTTTCAGGGAACTGAGAACCTGTAACCCAAGGTCTTGCCGCCCAGGGGCATGCCTTTAACTTGGTAAGTCCTGCCCTGGTTTGACTTACCAACATCCATCACTTCACACTTTTCAGAGTTAAATTCTGCTTTCCCTGAAGTGAAGGAAGATGAGAAGTTACAAGACAGACGTGTATCAAATTACGTGAGACATAGATAAAGAAGCCAACCAGAGTCTGTTCCCCATGGTGGGAGACTAATAAGCGAGTTCGGTATTACAACTGCGCATGCGTGAGTTTGCCCAGGTCATGGGTCGGGATAAATATTCTCACCAGCTGAGCTATTGTGTGTATACATTACGATCGATAATTGTTTTGACCTGCGTTTCATACATATTTTCCAGTTTTGCTTCGAGGCAAGAAAATACTGCTTTCAAAAATATTAACTAGGTGTATTTATGGGTCATTTGTTCAAAACGACAATGATTTTGGTGGATTTATTGGCTTTTCCTTGGTCGCTTGCTGGCATGCTTCGCTGAGTGAGCGAGATCGTGACAATGAATAACAACCGTTTTGTATTGTTTTTATTTTGGAAGGGGGAGGGGGGGGGAGAATGAAATGAAATGTATGATTTCTATAACTATCAATAGGTAATATGAAAAGTATTTGTGGGGTTTTCCCCTCTTACTATACTATAACGGCTGTATGCATGTTTGTTAACTTCTGAATGAGTTCTGCATGTACATGCGTAAGTAAAGTTGTGTAAAGCAACGCAAACCTATGTTGACGATGGACCAGATAACAAACGTTCACAAGCTTTTGCTGTAGATCATGCTTATGTGTACAAATGCAGCTGTCAAGAGAGCTGTAATCGCATGGGATCCGAAAACAGACGGACCTAAACAAATTGACTGACAAAGTGGAACGTTGGAAGGCAAGGTAGAAGAATTGAAACAAAAACTGAAGAATACTGCAGATAAAAAGCTTTTTTGTAGCAATATCAAGACAAAGTGTGAGAAGATTGACAGGGCTTTCTTTGAAGGAAGACTTAGACAACCTATGCGAGTATGTGAAGCATAAAGCAATGGAAATGCAAAATTGGGAAGGGAAGAAAAAAGTCATCAGTACTAAAGTACAAAGAACATTTAAACAATCACCAAAGAAGTCTGGACCTAGATCAAAACTCAGCATCAAGGATGAAATGGTACTCGTGTCGATGACGCTGCGCTTTGGGCTGTCGGTGGTGTTTCTCCCGACTTTGTTTGGACTCAGTGGGGGCACGTGTTCTAAAATATTCAATACTTGGATTAAATTCCTAGCCATCCAACTGAAACCCCTGATTTTATGGTCAGATCGTGATTTGATAAGGTCCACGCAGCTGAAACAGATAGCAAATACATGCCCAGCACTGAGATGCATGCTCGACTGCACAGAGATATTTATAGAATGACCACGGCACCTACAGTTGCAGGCTTTGACATGGTTTGACGACAAGAGACACAACAATGTGAAACTATTGGTTGGAATGGCCCCAAATGGCATGATCACATTCTTATCAAAAGCTTGGGGTGGGCGATCATCTGATGCACACATTGTTCGGAAGAGTGGATTTTTGAACTTACTTGATCCTGGGGATTGCAAAATGGCGGATAGAGGATTTCCCATTCAAGAAGACTTGATGTTTCGCCAAGCCTACTTAGGGATCCCCCTCCCAGTGGTAGTTATCAGCAAATGGCCAGAGAAAAAGTACACAAAACCAAGAAGGTTGCCAATGTCCACATTCATGTTGAACGGACCATAGGTCGTCTAAAGTTGTTTAACTGGGATGGCAGGACTTTCATATAAAGAAAGACTGGATAGACTCGGTTTGTACTCGCTAGAATTCAGAAGATTGAGGGGGGATCTTATAGAAACTTACAAAATTCTTAAGGGGTTGTACAGGCTAGATGCAGGAAGATTATTCCCGATGTTGGGGAAGTCCAGAACTAGGGGTCACAGTTTAAGGATAAGAGAGAAGTATTTTAGGACTGAGATGAGAAAATCATTTTTTACACAGAGAGTGGTGAATCTGTGGAATTCTCTGCCACAGAAGGTAGTTGAGGCCAGTTCATTGGCTATATTTAAGAGGGAGTTAGATGTGGCCCTTGTGGCTAAAGGGATCAGGGGGTATGGAGAGAAGGCAGGGATGGGATACTGAGTTGGGTGATCAGCCATGATCATATCGAATGGCGGTGCAGGCTCGAAGGGCTGAATGGCCTACTCCTGTACCTATTTTCTATGTTTCTAACATCCTGAGAAACACTTTACCCATCATTTTAGTTCTGAATATTGATGATATTTTCACTGACTGTGCAGCATTATGTAATTTACTGCCTCCATTGGTGTGTAAATGAGATGTTGTTGCATTTGCAGATCATTTTGATCAGCAGTTCAACTTTTATGTTCAACCAGATTTGATATGAACTGAAATCCAGAACTTGCAGAGTTTGCCACATGTACATTTCAACTCAATCTGAGCTATACATCTCTTGCCTGGTACTTATTTTGCAAAACAGTTTTAGTATCACCATTTATCTATACAGAGCTCATTTATTACATTTAATTCTTAGTATACAAACTGGTGGATTTGTTTTCTGACAGTATGACAGTACTGTACTATACATTTAGTTTGTAAAGGACCAGTGTACTTGCATTTGCATAAGCAATTTTAAGATAATTTGTTCTCAATAGCCACAATGACTACTAATAGTTATACTGTATGTGTGTCTGGATTTGTTCCAGGATGCATGTCAGGATCTTGTTTTGCATATCTGCTGTGTAGTTTTTAATAATTCTTCATGTACCAGGTAGAAATAAAATGTTGGGAAAAATCATAGGGCTTTGGAATTGCAAATAATTGATAAAGACATGCTAGATTAATATTTAGGAGGTGGCATGTCATTGTGGTTGTACATTGTATAGAGGGTTGCACTTTTAAAATACAAAGAAGACAACTCAGACTGAAAATGTTTACACAGAGTTCCGCCCAATACATACACACAGTTTATACAGCACTGCATTCGCGATCACAAGAAAACACTCTTTGTTTATCCCGAATGACCGTTGACAAATCCCATGATTCATTGCGCGTGCGAGATTCCGAACTCGCTTTTTCTAGAGGGCAAAAGTTTAATGTGAGAGGGGTATTGGCATCTGGACAGGTACTTGAATGAGTAAGGTATAGAGGGATACATATTAATGTATGAAATTGTGAATATTATAAGTAGGCATGGTCAGATGGAGCCAGGCGATTGGCCCAACTAGTCCGTGCTGACCAGGGTGCCCTGTCTAAGTTAGTCCCATTTGCCCACGTTTGACCCATATCCGTCATCTTTCCTATCTGTGTGCTTGTCTAAGTGTCTTTTAGTTGCAGTTATAGCACGTGGAAGTGATTGTTCAGTAACTTGGTATTTGTGAAGAACTTGGCATGTTTCTGTTTTAGGAGATTTGCAAAATGTTTCTAGAATGATTTGAAGTTGTTGGAAAAGTACCGTTGTGATCATAAGGAACTTTATATATCTGCAATTTAAGAAGGTGGGAAGAAATAAAAGAACTGGTCTGTCCTATGAATTTCTGAAAGTCGAGCTAATAGGACTTGATGTTTCAATCCTTGTAGTAAATCGGCACTTTTAATATAGGCAGTGGGATTGGAGTGGTGAAAGGTAGGGTAGGGACGTCATCGGGGTCATCAGGTGGGCGTTTGACGTTTCATTGACAAGCCCTCAGCATCTCCAAAGGGCTCAACGGTGATACCTGGGGTCCCAGGTACACCCCCCTCAATAACATGCCCTCCTGTCTTCATCTTGCAGCCTAATTGTTGTATTTCATTTTAATCCAAAGCCAAGTACAAGTTTGTAGGTTAATTGGCTTCTGTACATTGTACAGAATTGTCCCTAGTGTGTAGGATAGTGCTAGTGTATGCGGTTATCGCTGGTTGGCGCGGAATCGGTGGGCCAAAGGGTGTGGGCTACTTCATACAGTGTGTGGGCTACTTCATCCAACCTGTGGAATCTTATGTTGGAAAATAGCTCCAGGTAGATAACTCTAGAAAATCCTTTCCATTGAGGAAGATGTGTTGTATTTTGAATAAATGTGTGGTGAGCCCTTTTTAAATCTAAGGACTTTTCTCCGCTTGCTATACGTTTACATTTTTAGTGGGGTCACTGTTGTACAGGCTTCACATAGTATGAGTTTGTATTTGTAGGGAAAGAGTTTTGGCTGAGCAGTGGTGGATGATGTTGTAGTAATGTTGAGATGTACACTGCAAGCCACCAGATACCACAGCACATATCCCAATGATGCCCCACAGCCTTGAAATGTGTGGTTTATTAGTTAATTGGAGAAACAGGTTGACATTTGTGCGAGTCCTGGGTTAACCTCTCTCTCTCCCCATTTCTCCCACCATCTCCCAAACACTCCCTCCTCCTGCCGCCTTACTCCTTACCCCTCCTTCATAAACTCATCTCCCATCCCACATCTCCCTTTTATTTCCCCTCCCCTGTCCCTTTCCACCATATCTGTCCCTCCAGCTTTACATTTCACTCCTCCTTCTTTGATTCTCTGACACCCTTTTCACCTCTCACCTCTCACTCCACCCATCTGCCAGTCGAAACTCCCCATCGCCTGTATCCATCCACCTGTCACTTGCCAAGTGTTGTCCTGCCCTCACCACTCTGTTCTCCCCACCACTAGAACCTGTCTGTAGAAGGGTCAAGACCCAAAACCTTCTCTCTCCATTCCCTCCACAGATGCTGCCTGACCCATTGAGTTGCTTGTTTTTTTCCATGATCCTTATTGATCCTCGCTTTAATGTAAAGTTATTTATTTCATTGTTAGGATGTTAGGGCAGAGGACACTGGGTTTGTTGTATGACAGGGACCCTAGTGTATGGCATACTTGCCTTTGGTGGACTGGGCATTGAGTACAAGAGTTGAGGCACCATGTTCGAGCTCCAGGAGAAGGCACCTGCAATATTATGTGCGGTCTTGGCCGCCATACTACAGGAAGGATGTAATTAAGCCAGAGACAGTGTAGAAATGATAAACAAATGTATTGCTAAGACTGCTCTTTCTGCTATTGCTCAGTCTGAAGAAGGGTTTCGGCCCGAAACGTCACCTATTTCTTTCGCCCCATAGATGCTGCTGCATCCGCCGAGTTTCTCCAGCATTTTTGTGTACCCCCATATTGCTAAGACTGAAGGGTTGTGTTTTAAGGATTAGATATATTTGGATTGTTTTCCTTGGAACAAAGGTGACTGAGGGTGACGTTACAGAGTGTTATAAAATATTTAAGGTGAAGGTCAGTCTTTTTTCGCTAGTATTGGGGAACATGAAAATCAAGGGTATAGATTTAAGATGAGAGGAGAGAGATTTAAAAGAGACCTGAGGGGCAATTCTAACACCATGACACTCATGGTGTAGAAATAAAATATCTCTATACTTATAAATCTCTGATCTTGTATGTGGATGTATTTGTTTGTGTGTTTATTTGTTTGTGTATAATCACATCTTCTCGAGAAAACGACGCGCCAATGGTAAAATGTTTACATATTCCAGTAGAGTTTTTTCTCCTGGAGTCCGAAATCGCCTTTTCTGAAAAATGAATGCTCGAGTCATTAATGAAAATGACCACAAATCCGACAAAACTTTGGGGGAGGGGGAAATGGCTGTCTTTCGCTGATGACGTCACAATGCGTCAGCGTGCCTGCCTGCCGTTCTTGCGCTGCGAGTGACGTCAGCCCCTCCCTTCTCCCCCCATTATTCGAAAGTTGGGCTGTCGACTGAAGACCAAAGATCATATCTGAAGACGGCGGCGGCTCAACTCGGTGTCCTTTGGTCGACGCACGCCCGATCGCGCCTTGACTCGGGTCCTGTCCTCGGGCCCGGTCCTTGGATCGGCATGGGTCACCCCCTCACTCTCCCCCCCCCCCCCCCCCCCCCCCCCCCCCCCCCCCCCCCCCCCCCCCCCCCCCCCCCCCCCCCCCCCCCCCCCCCCCCCCCCCCCCCCCCCCCCCCCCCCCCCCCCCCCCCCCCCCCCCCCCCCCCCCCCCCCCCCCCCCCCCCCCCCCCCCCCCCCCCCCACCCTCCCTCTCCCCCCCCCCCTCCTCCCCCCCCCCCCCCCCCCCTCTCTCCCCCCCCCCCCCCCCAGACGTGCCTGTGAGTTGGGGGCTATGCGTGTGTGGATAGGGCACGGATAGGGTAAAAAGAGCGAATGAATAATATTAATAGAATATCAAGGGGGGGTGGTTAGTGTGTGTGTAAGGCCGCAGCCCCCCCACCCCCCTCCCCGCAACTGCGTGTTGAGGGGACGGGACCCAACGGGTCCCACTTGGTCTAGTTACATTTAAAATCAAGAGAGGGAATTTAAAAATGAACACGTTGGTGTTTGGTAAACATTTACTGATTGAGGTTTTCGAAACTGGTTCCATGAAGTCAAAGAATGTTGATTAATTACAGGAAATTGGATTAGTCAAATACATTCTTCAATTGAATTTTTCTGGATAATTTCTGTTTAATCAGTACAGTCTTTTTTTATCAGTAGTTTTCTTAAGTCCCTTTTGTTGGTAAAGTGAGCAAATGATTTTTGCTTCTTGGTGCTTGAGATAAATCGGTGATTGTGACATGCAAGGTGATTTTCTTTGGCAAAGTTAGTGGACCTTTCTGAAGACTGATGCAGATTATATTAACCTATTCAGTGCCACACCCGAGTATACTGGGGTCATGGCCAATTGTGTAAAAAAAACAGGATTAAATGCAAGGAATTCACTGGAACCTGTGCACCCCAACCCTCCAGAAAGAAATTTAATTGAAAATTTGTCATAGAACTTGTACAAAATCATGAGAGGAATAGATCGGGTAGATGCACAGTCTCTTGCCCATAGTAGGGTAATTGACGACCAGAGGACATAGGTTCAAGGTGAAGGGAAAAGATTTAATAGGAATCCGAGGGGTCACTTTTTCACACAAAGGGTGGTGGGTGTATGGAACAAGTTGCCAGAGGAGGTAGTTTGATAAACGTTTAATAAACAGTTAGACCAAGTACATGGATAGGACAGGTTTGGAGGGAAATGGACCAAGTGCAGGCAGGTGGGGCTAGTGTAGCTGGGACATTGTTGGCTGGTGTGGGCAAGTTGGGCCAAAGGGCCTATTTCCACGTTGTATCACTGTCTCTAAATGACCACAGTGAGGACATTGACATCAAAGTATTGCAACTAGTATTCTTGTATTGTATTGTATTCAAATTTTATTGTCGTTGCCTCACTTTGAGACAACAAAATGAATTTCCCGTACAGCAGTATCGTTAAAAAAAATCACAAGAAAAATAATAAAAATAAATAATAAATAAATAATAAAACATATTAAAAAAATAAAATTGAAATTGAATTAAAAATTTAACAAAAGCACAAACACAAAAAGTCCACGACAAAACATAACATAAATGGCACCAAGGTGAGGACGGCACCATAGTCCAGCCAGCCTCCCCTCCGTGTCCATCCATAGTTTTCACACCTGCAAGGGTGGGTGTTCAGGCCCTCACGCCGGGTGGTGGAACGCTGACGCCGAGCCCCGACGGTGAGCATCCTCCTCCTCAGCGGCCCCGGACCTTTGATCAGCCGCCTCCCGCTGCCGGAGTCTGCCGTTCCTGAATCCACAGGCCGAGCTGGGCAGAGTAGACGCGCTGTCCATCAGCGCCGCCCGCGTTGGGAGCTAGCAAACGCAGCTCCTTGATGTTTGCAGAGGTCCAGCAAATGGACCAGGCAGTCAGCCACGCGGCAGGTGGGGCTAGTGTAGCTGGGAGGAAATTGTAGGCCGCTGTGGGTGCGGAATAATAAGTTGGGCTGAAGGACGGTATCCCCCGCACCGTGCCCTCTTCCCCCACATAAAAACACAAAAAAAACACAAAAAAATACACTTTAACATAACTAAATAAACAAAAACACAAAAAGATACCGGGCTGTAGGTGGAGGCTGCTGGCACCAGCCCCACCGGAAGTACAACTAGAAGTCCTCTATTGATTCCTTAATGGTATTGGGTAAAAATGTAAGAAATCTTATTAATCTTTGTGTAGAATGCCATGCAATAGTAAATTAATTAGTTGCAGTTGATTTAAAGGCCATTGTTAAAATGCTTAATGATATAGAATATGCTGTGACTATAAGAGTCCAATTGTTTAAAAAGTGATTTTTTTGAATCTGAAAGAGAAAGATTGGTTAATATTTTGGGTGGAATCATCAATGCAACTTTGGTTTGCCTTCCAGTCAATATGAAGCACCCTAGCAAGATTCAAGAGAGTTTATTGTCATGTGTCCCAGATAGGACAATGAAATTCTTGCTTGCTGCAGCACAACAGAATATTGCAGGCATAAATAAATAAATACAGAACAGAACTGATCAGTGTGACCATATACACACACATAAATAAACAGATAAAGTGCAATGGGCTATTAATGATCAGTTTTGTTTGAGTTGAGTTGAGTTGAATAGCCTGATGGCTGTGGGGAAGCAGCTATTCCTGAACCTGGACATTGTAGTCTTCAGGCTCCTGTACTTTCTACCTGAAGGCAGCGGGGAGATGAGTGTGTGGCCAGGATGGTGTGGGTCCTCGATGATACTGCCAGCCTTTTTGAGGCAGCGACTGTGATAGATCCCCTCGATGGTAGGGAGGTCAGAGCCGATGATGGACTGGGCAGTGCCTACTACTTTTTGTAGTCTTTTCCGCTCCAGGGCGCTCAAGTTGTCGAACCAAGCCACGATGCAACCGGTCAGCATGCTCTCTACTGTGCACCTGTAGAAGTTAGAGAGAGTCTTCCTTGACATTCTGACTCTCCGTAATCTTCTCAGGAAGTAGAGGCGCTGATGTGCTTTCTTTATAATTGCATCCGTGTTCCCGAACCAGGAGAGATCTTCAGAGATATGCACGCCGAGGAATTTGAAGCTCTTGACCCTCTCCGCCATCATAATGTAATGATTGATATAAATGTAGTGATTGATATAAACGGGACTGTGGGTCCCCATCCTACCCCTTCCAAAGTCCACAATCAGTTCCTTGGTTTTGCTGGTGTTGAGAGCCAGGTTATTGTGCTGGCACCATTTGGTCAGTCGGTCGATCTCACTTCTATACTCTGACTCGTCACCATCAGTGATTCGTCCCACAACAGTGGTGGCGTCAGCGAACTTGATGATGGCTTTCGCACTGTGTCCGGCTACGCGGTTATGAGGATAGAGTGAGTACAGCAGGGGGCTGAGCACGCAGCCTTGAGGTACTCCCGTGCTGATTGCTATCGAGGCTGACACATTTCCACCAATATGGACAGACTGTGGTCTGTGAATGAGGAAGTCGAGCATTTGAGTAACGGGGCATTTTTGTACTTTGGCCACCGTGACTTGTCAAGACTAGATGCAGAGCAAGATTCTTTATTCTGCTGAACATTCAGAACAGCATTTTGCATTCTACCACTACAATATTTCTTTCATTCCCTACTACTATCCTTAGAGAGTCATAGAGTTGTATAATACTGAAATGGGGCCCCTCAGCCCATCATGTCCCCATTGACCTTTATGCCTACCTCCTGGCATTTATCCGCATTATATCAATATCATGCTATGCTTTGCCTCTTTAAGTGCCTGTGTAAATGTCTCTTAAATGTAGTGATTGTATCTGACTACACCAACCTTTGTGGTAGCAAGTTCCGGCTATTAACCACTTCTTTCCAAACTTTCCCATCAATATTAACCAAACTTTCCCCTCCATTCCCCTTTAAAATTCCTTACTCTCATCTTAAAGCTATACCTCTTGTTTTTGATACTCCCTTCATGGGGGAAAAAGATTCTGTTTAACTTCCTAATCTGTGCCTCTTGTATTTGTCTCACAAGTCACCCATCAGCCTCCTCTGTTCTGGGAAAACAAGTCCAGTCTATCCAGTTTCTCGCCATAACTAATGTCCTCCAATCCAGGCAACATCCTGGTGAATCTCCTCAACAGTCTCTCCAGTGTAACCATGTCCTTCCCAAAGATCCTATAGCGGAGCAGGATAGATCACTCCTGCTAAATGCAATGGGCTGACGTGTAGTACGCAACGGAACGGAACGTGGGCCTTTTTTTTCCCATCCATTTACGTAACCTGTCTCGCAGTGTAATCAACGTTGTGGGGAAACGGGTTGTGTTAATAAATTAAAATTCTGAAAATGAGGTGAAGATTTTTTACCAAATAATGTTTATTTTTACAAGGATGTTTCCATAACCAACTTCCATCTCCGCACTAGTTATCTTTGGGATCTTTGGTGCGGAAACGGAAGTCAGTTATGGAAATGGGGCCTAGCATTACCTATGTATCTGCCCATGACCGTACCACGTCGTTTTCGTCGAGTGATCTATCATTCTTGCTATAGGATCTTTGGTCCTTCCTACTGCAATGTGACCTGAACTACGCACAATACTCCAAATGCTATGCAACGTTCCACCATTGCATCCCAACTTATATGACTTGTGTAGCCAAGCAAGCCATCTGCTACCCGATCTATGTGTGGTGCCAATTTCAGTGAACTAAGGACTTGAACTCCAAGGTCCCTCTGTTCATCAACATTCCTTTGCACCCTACTATTTACTGTTATCTACTCCTATTGAATTTCCCAAATGCCTCGTCTTGCACTTGTCAGGATTAAATTCTATCGGCCAGACCCTAGTCCAACTTTCCATGTGATCGTTATCCGGGTGTAATCTTCGACACCCTTCCTCGCTGTCCACAACACCGCCAACCTTGTGTCATCCACCTTCCCGACCAAATCATTATTATCACAAACAACGAAGGTCCCAGCACTGATCTCTGCAGTACACTGGTCACGGGCTTCTAACCAGAAAAAAACAATTATTTCACCACCCACCAAGTCAATTTTGGATCCTGTTAGCCAGATCATTTTTGATCCCAGGTGCCTTAAACTTATGGATTGGTCTACCATGCAGGACCTTGTCGTATCCTTTCCTAAAGTCCACGTAGGACATGTGCCTTCATTGAGAGGACTGGAATATAAAAGGATTTAATGCTCAGGCTCTATATGTACCTGTAAGTTTAAGGCAACATTTGTAATATTATGAGCTGTTTTGGGCCCCATATTTAAGGAAGGATGTGCAGGCTTTGGAGAGGATTCAGAGGAGGTTTAGAAGAATGATCCCAGCAATGATTGGGTTGATGTACAAGGAGCGTTTAAAGGCTCTGGGCCTGTACACGTTGGACTTTAGAAGGATATGGGGGGGGGGGGGGGGATTTCAATAAAACCAATTGAATACTGAAAGGCCTAGATAGAGTGGATGTAGACAGGATATTTCCAGTAGAGGAGGAAATCATATGCCCCATTCCAGCCGTCTGATGTTTGCAGGTCAGGAAGTCCTAAAGATGCAGATGGAGGCCCCAAGGCCACGGTCTGGAAGTTTAGATGAGTTTTTTTAATGAGTTCCCAAATGATTTGTGAATGGTTGAGAACATCAGAGAGATTAACAGACATATTTAGTGACAGCTTCAGAATGGTTATTGAGACCAGAGATGGGGTCTTGCATCGCAAAAACGTGCGGGGTTGGTTGGGTTGCTTTCTTCCCGTGAATTGGTTGGGTGAACCTTCATTTCACAACTTCTGCCAACTAGATCATTTTTTGGGATCAGGAGAACAGAACTGAACACGTGTGCCATCTGTGACCTCTCAAAAGCCCTGAATAATTGTAATACATAATCCTTGCTCCTGTACTCAGAATCTCTTCCCAGAAGCTCATATACCTTTTACCTTCTTAACTACTTGCTTCATCTGCATGTGTGCTTTCATTGGCTGGTGTATTAGGATATATGGATCAATTTGTACATGAACATTTCTTGATCTATTGTCATTTAAGTCCCAGTTTACCTTTTTTTCTATGTCGATAACTTTGCATTTATCACCATTATACTTTATTGAAGACTGCGAAACTGAAATTGATAAATTTATATGAGATTTTAAAAAATTGTTATGCAAATGTGGCCATCAATGTGAAGACCAAAGTTTAATTTAGTTTAGAGATACAGTGCGGTGATAATTTAATTGAGTTTGGTTTAGAGATGCGGCTTTGGTCCACCGAGTCCGCGCTGACCAGCGATCCTCGTGCACTCACACTATCTTAAACACCAGAGCCAATTTACAATCTTTACAAAAGCCAATTAACCTGCTAAGATGTGTGTCTTTGGAGTGTGGGAGGAAACTGGAGAAAACCCACGTGGTCACAGGGAGAATGTACGAACCCTGTACAGAGAGCTCTTCCAGTCAGGATCGAAACACTGTTAGGCAGCAACTCTACCTCCACTTCACTGTGCCACTCGAAGACATTTAGTGCCATAGTTGCTCTTAAATTGAGTGGTTTGCTCTTTCCTGTCAGGAGGTGTTGATTATGAATCCTTTTTTTGTGGGTCTGAATTATTTTTCCTTTGAAGATAGCAGATTTCCTACCCTGAAGGATATCAGTGCAAGAGATGGTTTTAACAATATTTCACAAATTCCATTGTTTTGGAGTTTTACAGATGTTGTGTGACTTGTCAAGGAATTCTAACACACTCTTTTTAATCCCAGAGATTCCATTGTTTAATATTCCAGCCTTATTTACTATTTCCGCAGTGGTAGGATTTGAACTCTTATTTTAAGATTATTTAACTAGTTTATTTGTTTGCAATTCCAATCATGTTACCGTGACCTAATTTTACACCATCTCAAACACTTTTTAAAATCTTTATTAACCACTAAGTAACCCAAGCTTGGTAACTGGTTCGGTGGTGATCCAGTTTGATGGGATGAAAATTGTAATACCTGTTCCTGTTTCATGGAAACGTTTTAACATTATGTTGATTTTGATAGATTCAATTGGGGAAATGTTATTTTATTTAATTGCTATTTGAGCATAAAATACATGCACAGAAATTATTGAGGAGAACATTATATCCTTAACAAAAATATATACATATTTATAACAGGGATAGATGGCAACATAGGAAGGAAGAATGGTGTTTATATGTTCTATTAAAGAGCTGTAGCCAAATGGTTTTATTTTGCGCTACAATCATCTTGTTTGGTTTAGAGATACAGCATGTGAACAGACCATTCAGCCCACCAAATTCACGCTGATCATCTTGTTCTTTGATCAGATAGCATACAAGCACATATCTTCCTGTAAAATCCACCCAGACAGATAATCCCAATTATCTGGAGCATTGGCTAAAGTTTCTCCTTCCTGCATAGTATAGTTCTGACTGAAGAACATGCCTATCGATGTGGCACCATGTTTGTCCTGGCATTACCACAGCAGTCCAATTAAAATGAACAAGGAATGGGCTATTTATTTATTTAGTGGGTGGCACAGTAGAACTGTCGGTGGTGCTGCTGGCTCATAGTACTTGTAACCAAGGTTCAGTTTTGACCTCCAGTTTTGTTTTGTTTTGTTTTGACCTCCACAAGTGTGACCGTTCTTCCTGTAGCCATGTGGGTTTCCTAACAGAGAGTAATGAAGGGAACTGAGCACGTAACCCTGAGGAGCATTAGAATTGAGGTTCAGTATTGAGGCATAGATTTTCTGACTGATCATAACTGTGACGTCTGCAGTTCAGGAAGTCCAGAAACCAGTTGCATTCAGAGGCTTCAAGGCTGAGGTCCAGAAGTTTAAGGAGGGTTTCTTTAAACTCATCCCAAATGATTTTTGAATGGTTGAGAACATCAAAAAAAATTCACGAACATTCACTAATAGTGAATATATTAATCTGACGAAGGGCCTTGACCCGCAACGTCATCTATTCCTTTCTCCCGAGATGCTTCTCTCCAAAGATGCTGTCTGACCCACTGAGTTCCTCCAGCTTTTTGTGTCTTCAATAATAGTGGCAGCTTTTATTGCGAACAGAGGTGGGATCCCACATCCCAAAAACATGTAGGTTGCTCGGTTGCTTGGCTACTGTATATTATCTTATAAACTGGTCTGACTGGTAGGTAGGTGTTAATGGACATGTGTGAGAGAATAGGTTAGAGGCGAAATGAATGGGGGAATGGAAATGAGAGTCCGTTGAGTCGGTATTGGCTGGATGGGGTGAATTACCTTAAGTCATTTAAATTATACACGTGTGTGTTTTCTTTGCATTTCAGTCTGTTTAAAAAGTAATGATTATTTAACATTTCCCTTTAAACACTTCTTTGTTGATTTTCTGAACGGTTGTGAGCACCGGAGCGATTCCCAAGTTCAATAGTAGTGAGAGATTTATGATGGTTATGGAGCAAAGAGGGGATCTTACCAGCTTTTGGAGTTGCTTTGTCAGTGCAGTTGATCAGCTGAGCAGACAGCGGCTTCACGTTGCTGTGCTGGGCCTTGCTGATATGCTGGGAACTGGCCTCTCAATGGAAGACTGTTGCATCATGGGTACAACACTGGCCAAGATGGCATGATCCATTTGGGTGGCACGGTGGAGCAGGGGTAGAGTTGCTGCATTGCAGCGCCAGAGACCCAGGTTCGATCCTGACTACGGTTACTGTCTGTACGGAGTTTGTCCGCTCTCCCCGTGACCGCGTGGGTTTTCTCCAGGTGCTCCAGTTTCCTCCCACACTCCAAAGACACACAGGTTTGTAGATTAATTGGCTTTAGTAAAGATTATAAATGGGCCCTCGTTTGTAGGATAGTGCTAGTGTACGGGGAGCGCTGATCATCGCAGACCCGGAGAGCAGAAGGGCGTGTTTCCATGCTTTATCTCTAAGCTAAACTAGACCCAGGCCAGAATCTATCACCATAATGAAGTACTCCACCATGACAGCTCCCACATCAAACACAATGAAGTGCTTTGAAAGATTTGTAATGACCCACATCCGTGGCGGTCTTGTGAACAATCAAGATCTCTTGCAATTTGTGTACAGGAAAATTAGGTTTATGAGGGTGCCTTGGATTTCCCTTGGATGATGTTGGACTCTGGATTACCTTGGCAACAAGAACACCCATGTCAGGATGTTGTTCATTCACTACAGCTTAGCTGTCAGCATCATAATACCACTAAAGATCATCTTGGGGCGTCCATCTGCATCTGACTTCTGGGCATCCTGTTGGGCAGATCTCAGTTGGTTAGAATTGATTATAATACCTCCACACTGATCTCAACGCTGATCTCCTTCATGGTTACTTGCTGAGCTGCTCTCTCTTCTCCCTGCACATCCTTGCACAGTGTCAGAAAGACAAAGGAGATAGTAATCCATTTCAGGAAGCAAAGTGGTAAACATACCCCATTATACATTGACGGCGCCGACATAGAGATGGTTGAAAGCTTCAAGTTCCTCGGAGTCAATATCAGTCTGTAGAAGGGTCACGACCTGAAATGTCACCAATTCCTTCTCTCCGAGATGCTGCCTGTCCCCACTGAGTTACTCTAGCATTTTGTGACTATCTTCACCAACAACTTGTCCGGGACTAGCCATATCCAAGCAATGGCAAGAAAACACACCAACGCCTCTACTATGTTAGAAGGCTGTGGAACTTTGGCATGTCCCCAGCAACTCTCACCAATATCTACTGGGATGCATCACAGCATGGTGCTCCATCCAAGACCGCAAGAAATTACAGAGAATCGTGGACACAGCCCAGTCCATCAAACAAACCAACCTCCCTTCCATTGACTCCATCTACACTTCATGCTGCCTTGGCAAAGCCACCAGCATAATCTAGGAAGAGTGTTGCCCCAGTCACACCCACTGCTGTAATTTCTGCATGGTGTAACCAAAATGTATAAACATGGCCTTTATTAAAATCTGTGACAAAGTCCACTATAACCACATGTGATTTTTTTTTTTCTATTACAAATCTCAATTTGTGGAGTACATGGGAAAATAAATAAATGATGGGTCTTTGTCCCAAACATTATGGAGGGAACTGTAAGTCACTCCAGCACTTTGTGCTGTTCTTTAGTTGTAGCTTCCTGACTACTTAATCTCGTCACCACTCTAATGCTGTCAGGGGACTGAATCATTAAGGGCCTCTCCCACTTGGCTATCATTTACGCAACAGGCCGGTAGTGACTGATGCGCGGCAGTCGCTCGCATCATCATGCATCTTTATGCGTTAGCACAGCCGTCTGGAGCGCGTGACGTCATTTGAATACACAGTGGAGAGTTGTTTAGTACATAATACTGTATTTTCTTTAGAATTATGGTGTAATTCAGAAAATTGGTCGCTTTGGGTGATATTTTCATCCCCCCCCCTCATGAAATATACATGTTTGCTCCGTGCTCAGTACAAATGGTATTGGTTCCAATGGCTGTATTGCGGATGGTACCCCGCACTGAGGAAATGGCTAAACACCTATTAATTAAGTGACTTTTGCGCATTCCCTTGGGGGTGTGGGATGGGGGTTCGAAATGACGAGAACTTGACACGTTGTGAGTGAAGCTGGAACAAAAAATAAATAAACAGGTAAAATAATCAGAGCCGACTCAGCGTATAAGCAAAATGCCGAATATTGTTCTTTGACTCCCTGACCTTGCATTAACATTGAACCTTGCGCCGCAAACTCAATTATCGGTGCAGCTGCCCGTTGAACAAAATGTTTTAAACTCTATAAAAGAGTGTCAAGTGTATGAATATTCGCAATTTTTAATGATTCATCATCAGCATCAAACGTCGCAGATCTGCTTACTGCAATATGTCACCTACATGTATACAGGCAAATGTCTCAATAGAGATGACTTATTCTCTGGGTACTTTCTGATTTCAAACTCCATCGCAAAATGCACGTACATTCCACCATCAAAAGCATGTGCAATCAAGGTATTTGTGATAGTTGATTCGTATACTACAGTACTGCACATACGAGGTCAAGACATCAGCGTGCGACCGCAATACGTCCACCTGCGTACGCGATGCGCCACGCCGGAGGCACGTGAAGATATTTGCACTACAAAATCCTGTAGAGCCGTGCGATACCGCGCGCAACTCCATACACCTCCAAGCTTTTCCATGCGACCGTCCCGCGCCGCCCACACGCTACCCGTGCGTCTCAACGCGACAACGAGGTCGCGTAAATGACGCACAAATGACAGCCAAGTGGGACAGGCCCTTTACTTTTTAGATATCTTTGGTAATAGGGGTTGTAACCACTAAACCACTATTAATGATTGTTATAAGAATACATATACACTGAAGTAATGAAAAATGAAGAAAAACTTTGCTAAACTTGTACGGTCAGCAACTACCTAAATAAATATGATCATGCTAGTTATTGTTGATATCGAGTTAAAGCAACTAGTTACCAAGTTTATTTGTCCCCTCAGCACAGAATGTGACCGAACTGCCTCTGAAATTGTTTAACTTGCAATTTGTTCTGTAGCTCCATGTGAAAATGCAGAACAGGTTGGCGCACATTCTGAACTAGCCGTAAGTCTACAATTGACTTGCTGTCAACAGTTCTGTGTTCCACGTTGCAAAAAGGTTACAAAAGAAATGAAGGAATTGCAAAAAAAATGCAATGGTGACAGAATTGAGAGGGTTAAACTATCAGTAAAGACTGGTGTCCTTTTTTGTGGAAGGCAGGAATGACCTGGCAGATATCTTTAAGTTACAAATGGTTCTCCTGGGCTATGTAGAGAGAAAGATAAGATGATGTCAACAGTGGGAGAGTCTAGAACTAGAATGTAATAAGTAACTTGTCCAATAAATCTAGTGAGGAATTCAAGATAAATTTTACAAAGTGAGAATGTGAATTGTGGAATTAATAGCAAAGATATAAAGTAAGGTTAATATAGGCAGGTATATCAAGGAGGAAAAGGATAGTAGGTTATTTTGATAGGCAGTGATTAAATAAGGAGAAAATCAAAACTTGAATAGTAATTGGACTGTCTGGCCTCTTTATGTGACGGAAGTTGGAATTCTCTTTGTCCTTTTTATAACACTCTGTTATATGGTAGTAATGGGTACCTGGAGACCTGAGGTGAGACGACATGAAAAACCTGCAGAATTGATCTCTTGGAGAAAAGCATTCTGCATGGTTCTTGGAAAATTAACTTTGAAAGGGAGGAATTGCTGGAAAGTTTTGTTTTTACTTTTAGGAAACAGCGTGGAAACAGGCCCTTCAGCCCACCAAGTCTGCATTGGCCAGCAATCCCCGTACACCAGCACTATCCTACACACAAGGGACCATTTTACAATTTTACCATGCCGATTAACCTACAAACCTGTACGTCATTAGAGTGTGGGAGTTCCCGGAGAAAACCCACGCAGGTCACGGGGAGAACGTACAAACTCCGTGGAGACAGCACTTGTAGTTAGGATCGAACACGGGTCTGAGCCGCTGTAAGGCAGCAACTCTACTGCTGAGATGAATTCATAAATAAAATAATAAAATCCTGGAAATATTCTGTTGATCAGACAGCATTATGGATACACAAACAGAATGTATGATCTATGGCTGATTGCATTCTGCGTAAAATGGGGCTCTTTGTACACAAGATGCTCAATATTATATTTTAAAGACTATAAATATACTCAATGAAATTAATTGAAAATAATTAAGATATTGTGAATAATCATCAGAATATTATTTTGTGGGGGAGTTGAAAGTTTAAGCATATGGATCAGATTGAGGTTAATGATGATGGTTCTTGCTATATTGGAAATGCCCAATATATTGGGTGGATGCCTCATCAGTAGATTAGATAACATAAGTGTAAAAGGCTTAGGACGATGCAGTTGCATCAGTGATCTTTATATAATCTCCGCCATGCTGCATTTGTTTTTGCAGGTACCAAGTAATTATTTTTAAAATCGGCCATTGGGGAATTTATGTCAAATGACCAGATGAATTGTGGGGTCTTTAAACAAAGACATATTTTAACCTTTCGATTTTTATGATTAAGGACTACCACTGAGCAAAATGTCATCCTCTTAGAAGCAAAAAAAGTCACCGTCTTTGTTAATTCAGCATTTTGCTGGTGGAAAAGATTTAAAGTGCTGCTATGCTACAGAATAGCAACAAGCATTAACGTAAAGAGTTGATACAGGGTGCTAAATGCGTTGCTCAAACTGCAGCTTTTTAAATTTAGATACATATTCTCTATTAATGAATTTCATGTCCATAAATTCTGAATTGGGGAGAATAATAAATATTTTGAGAAATTAATAACTTTAATATAATGTCTTATTCATAGGACTTTAAAATAAAAGTGTCTAAGAACGGGACTGAAGAAGGGTCTGACCAAAAACGTCAACAATCCATTTTCTCCAAAGATGCTGCCTGACCCACTGAGTTACCCCAGCACTTTGTATCTATCTTGAACATTATACGGTTGATTGATTGTGCTACATGGGTTCATTAGTGTATACACTTTTAAGGTTTGAATTAAATGGAGGTGGAATTATGTATTCAAGTTTGATAGAATGGAGTTTATAGTTCTGTTTTTCTCTGGCTATTGGACATGGACAGTATGTTCTGGACAATATCAAGAGTTGCTTTCATTTTTTGTCCTACTGATGCACCATAGAATGCAGTAATGTCAGCAGGCTAAGTACTGTGTCCTAGAGGTTTCACTTTGTTAAATAGTTGTTCTTTCTGGACTGAGGTGCATTCTTATTCTCACCTGTTGTTTGCATCAAAAGCTTCCATGTACGGTATGGATTGTATTTGGTGTAAAGGTACGAGGTATCTTTACTTCAGCCTTGAAGACATTCTGCATAAATTTAATTTAGTTTAGAAATCTAGTGCAGAATCAGGCCCTTTGGCCCACCAAGTCCATGCCGACCACCGATTCCTGCTTACTAACACTTCGATTTTTATGATTAAGGACTCCCACTGACCAAAATGTCATCCTCTTAGAAGCAAAAAAAGTCACTGTCTTTGTTAATTCAGCATTTTGCTGGTGGAAAAGATTTAAAGTGCTGCTATGCTACAGAATAGCGACAAGCATTAACGTAAAGAGTTGATACAGGGTGCTAAATGCGTTGTTCAAACTGCAGCTTTTTAAATTTAGATACATATTCTCTATTAATGAATTTCATGTCTGAATTTAGGGACAATTTACAGTCTTTAACAAAGCCAATTAATCTACAAACCTGTAAGTTTTGGGAATGGGTAGAAACCGAGCACCCGACTTGATTAGTACGGGTGTCAGAGGTTATGCGAGAAGGCAGGAGAATGGTGTTTGGAGGGAGAGATAGATCAGCCATGATTGAATGGTGGAGTAGGCTTGATGGACCGAATAGCCTAATTCTGCTCCTATCACATATAACCCGAGGACTCAGAGTAAACCCACATGGTTACAGGGAGTGAAGAGTGTTTTATTGTCATATGTCCCAGATTGAACAATGACATTTTTACTTGCAGCAGCACAACATAGCAACATGTAAACATAGTAAACTGTAAACAATAGAATAAACAAGAAAAAAGGTGCCGTGTGAGTGTAGATATACACATACTCACGTACACACACATATATCAATATATACTCATACAAGCACACATACGTACATAAAAAACAAACAATAATAGTCCATGTAGTTCAGAATTTAATGAAGGTTGTAGTGTTTAATAGCCTGATGGCTGTTGGGGAAAAAGCTGTTCCTGAACCTGGATGTTAGTTTTTATTCTCCTGTACTCCCTTCCTGATGGCAGGGGTGAAATGAGTGTGTGGCCAGGATGGTGTGGGTCTCTGATGATGCTGGCTGCCTTTTTGAGGCAGAGACACAATTGTAAATCCCTTCAATCGTGGGGAGGCCAGAACTGGTGATGGACTGGGCAGTGTTCACAACTTTTGCAGTCTTCTTCCCTCCTGCGCATTCAAGTTGCCGAACCAGGTCGTGATGCAACCAGTCAATACAGTCTCTACACCTGTAGAAGTTCAAGAGAATCCTCACTGACAGACCAAATCTCTGCAAAGAACGTAGAAACTCTATACAGACAGCATCCGACAGTCGGGATCGAACCCGGGTATCTGGCGCAATAAGGCAGCAACTCTACTGCTGTGCTGCCAAATTGTGATACACCTCCCATCCCTATTTGATACCGTAGCTTCCTTTTGCCAAGGTTATTTGGAGGTTTCACCCCTATTTTCTCTCCTTATCAATTTCCCTTTAACTCCTGTATTTCCTTTAGTCACCCTGTTGTCTTTTCAACCCTAGCCTTTGTTCACCCATTTGCCAATCAAGAAAGCTCACACGTATTGCTTGCCAGGCTTTGTATCATCTCTGCCTCATTTCCATCTTTCTCCTCCCCCACCGCAATCAGTCTGAGTAAGGGTCCCGCCCTGAAGCATTGCCTCTCCATGTCCTCCAGAGATGCTGCTTGACCTGCAGAGTTACTCCAGCACCCTATGTTCTACACAAGATACCAGCATCTGCAGTTCCTTGTGTCTACTTATTTATAGGTTATAAGAGCAGAATTAGGCCATTTGGCCCATTCGATCATGGCTGATCGCTCTTTCCCTCTTAACCCTATTCTCCTGCCTTCTCCCCGTAACTCCTGACACCCGTACTAATCAAGAAATTTGGAGGTTATATTTGTGCAAGCTTCTACTCAACATCAAGAAAACAAAGGAACCCGTCCAGTCTGAAGAAAGGTTCTGACCCGAAACGTCACCTATCCCTTTTCTCCAGAGATACTGCTCGACCTGCTACAATACAATACGATAGAACTTTATTTGTCTCAGCAAGGAAATTGCTCTGCCAATAGTCATGAACCGCAAGATACATGACGCATTAAATTAAAGTGACGAGGGAAAAGGATTGTGGATCTGTAAAGATTTGGGGGGGAGGAGTCAGTCTACCCCATGACAGAAGGGGGAGGAGTTGTACAGTTTGATAGTCACAGGGGAAAAAGGATCTCCTGTGGTGTTCTGTACTGCATCTGGTAGAACCAGTCTGTTGCTGAAGGTGCTCCTCAGGTTGACCAGTGTGTCAAGGAGGGGGTGAGCTGTATTGTCCAAGATGTTCCACAGTTGCTCCAGCATTTTGTGTTTGTCTTCGGTATAAACCAGCATCTGTGATTCCTTCCTACACCAAGGAACTCATCGTTGATGGTACACAAAAGTGCTGGAGAAACTCAGCGGGTGCAGCAGCATCTATGGAGCGAAGGAAATGGGCAACGTTTCGGACCGAAACCCTTCTTCGGCCCGAAACGTTGCCTAGTTCCTTCGCTCCATATTTTTGGGTACCTTCGATTTTCCAGCATCTGCAGTTCCTTTCCTAAACTCATCATTGATATCAGGAATGGGAGACGACGATAGTTTTCATTGGTGGTTTGCAGTGGAGAGTTAGCAGCTTCACATTCCTGGATCTTAACATCTCAAATGACCTGCGCTGCGTCATTCACAAAGAAGTTGCATCAGCACCTCTAATTTATGAGAAGTTTGAAGCAATTTGGCCTGTCATCAATTACACAATTAAACAGATGCACTGTAGATGTCACACTGGTTTCCACCATCCAATCAAGGCTGATCTCTCTCAACCACATTCTCCTGTCTTCTCCCCATATCCCCTGACACCCATCATAATTCTTGCATGCCAATGTTGTGAGGACGATTTGACCACAAATATACCATGGCACTGGAACTGCTATTGTACTTTAGTTTAGAGCAGTGTTTGAAGGAAATTGCCTGAAATTCGGGTAATTTTTGGGAAATAAAATAATTTCAAGAAATTTCCCTGCCCGGTAAGCCTTCCCCAACTGCGCACGTGAGACTGCCGCCCCCAACTGTGCACGCGCGGATACAGGCACATGTGGGGAGACGCGAAGGGGTCCTATCAGGCCCGCGGGACGATTTGCGGAAAACAATATGTACCTGTATATTTACGACCATCAGCGCCTGCGCAGTTGGGGGAGGCCCGTCGGCTGCGGCACAATTGAAAATAGCGCCAGTGACGTGGTAGGGAGGCCGTCTCCCCGCACATGCGCAGTTGGGGAAG
This sequence comes from Leucoraja erinaceus, assembly GCF_028641065.1. Classification (NCBI taxonomy): domain Eukaryota; kingdom Metazoa; phylum Chordata; class Chondrichthyes; order Rajiformes; family Rajidae; genus Leucoraja; species Leucoraja erinaceus. The sequence continues at coordinate 81,976,927 of NC_073381.1, forward strand.
GCTGACCGGGCCAGGAAATACCATCAGTCCAGGTAATTTGGAATCTATTTCTGGAAAAAGATTATGAGGTGTGGAAGCGCTGGTTTAGAGATACAGCTTGGAATCAGGGTCTTCAGCCAACCAAGTCCATGCCGACCAACAATCACCTGTACATTGGTTCTATCCTACACGCCAGGGACAATAAGAGAGTTCGGTATTCCGAAAAATGCAAGGAATCATGGGATTTGTCATTCGTGATAAAGAAAAAGCGAACAAAGTGCTGGCTGTATAAACTGTATAAATTCTTATCTTTTTTTCATAAATTATGTGTAAAAATATATTTAATCTGAGGCAACGTCTCTGGAGAAGGGTCTCGACCTGAAACGTCACCTATTCCTTTTCTTCAAAGATGCTGCCCGTCCCGCTGAGTTAATGCAGGGTTTTGTGTGTATCCCCGTTGATGACTGGTGCTTGGCTTTCGCCGGCACCGAGGGGGTTAACCGACAGCCACTGGATAAGGCGAGAAGTGCAGCTGACGGTCCCAGGCCCGTCAGGGAACGGGTTCCTCGGGAGTTGGAGAAGAGTAGAGCTGGAGTTGGCGCTTCTTCTCCGCACTGGCTGTAAAGCTGGGGCCGCCACTGCTCTGGGCTGACTTGAGTATGTTAGCTGTATCAAACATGGTTAAAATGTGAGCATTATTTTAGAGGTCCAACATGTTGCAAGATTACTGGTGGGGATGCAGTTACATCAGTGATTCTTTAAGCAATCTTGTGATCTCAGCCATGCAGTCTTGGGCAACTCACTGATTTTCAAATCTGTATTCGGAGATGTAGATCTATCCGCGTCATGAACTGAAATCAGCAATCTTTACGGTACCGCTGCATCACATGATTCCAAAAAGTCGATGAAAGGAGACCAACTCCTTAAGAATTGGTCATATTTATCTATTAGTCGGAGTCTCATTTCTTCAAGGCGTGCTATGTCCATCATATTCCTAATCCACATTTTAACGGTTGGTATGGTTGTATTTTTCCAAAATTTAAGTATCAATTTCTTTCCAATTATTAACCCATAATTAAAAAAAACATTTTGATCTTTATTTAAATTGGTATCTTCTCCTATTATTCCAAATATAATCCATTCCGTTTTGGGTTCTATTCTTGACTTGAAAAGCTTTGTAAATATATCAAATATATCACTCCAAAATTTATTCAACTTTTTACATCCTACAAATGAATGTGTTATATTAGCGTTTTGAAACAAACATTTATCTCATCTGGGAGAGACGTTTGGATAAAATTTATTCAACCTTATTCAGCTAACCTGGCAGGATGGGCAGCGTTGAGCTGGAGTTAGCGCTTCTTCTCCGCACTGGCTGTAAGCCTGGGGCTTTAACTTGCACTAAACATTAGCCCCTTACCATGTATCTATACACTGTCAATGGCTAAATTGTAATCATGAACTGTCCTTCTGCTGATGAGTTAACACGCTACAAAATCTTTTTCACTGTACCTCGGTAAATGTGACAATAAACTGAAACTGACTTGAGTATGTTAGCTGTATCAAACACGGTTAAAATGTGAGCATTATTTTAGAGGTCCAACATGTTGCAAGATTACTGGTAGGGACGCAGTTACATCAGTGATTCTTTAAGCAATCTTGGGATCTCAGCCATGCAGTCTTGGGCAACTCACTGACCAAAGAAGGGGAAGAAATTGGAGAAATACTTAAGCATCTTAAGCTTAATTGAAATGTCTGTGGCAGAGACTGGAGCAGAGTTGCTTGTCTTATTGCCAGTTACAAGGAACAAAGTTCTGTCATGCTCAGTAATGTGTCACTGTCCCATTGAAACCATAACCTTGACTTTAGAAGAGCACCCTCTACTGTATCAAACCAATGTTTGCTTTTCCCACAGTTGCTATTTTGATGGCATCACTGTAAAGTCGGGCTATATCTGATGACAGAGCTTCCGCTTATTAGGAGATGTTTCGGATTGCCGCCACTATGTTTTCTGTTGAACCACTGTAATTAGCTGCTCGATGTCATTTACTTATCTTAAACCAGGTTAATTGTGCAACCATCAGCTGTTTTATTTTTCAAAAATGAGTTGGACTGCACTGTACAAATCTAATAAATTAAGAATTTGTCACTTATCAAAATCAAGAAAACACACTTGAATTTGTGTAGGTTTTACATAGTGCTGCAATGTCACAACTGTCAAATTGCAAGTTAGATGTTAAAATGAAGTGGCATCCCTCTGTCTTCGGTTAGTTGAGAGATACAGTGTGGAAACAGGCCCTTTGGCCCATCGAGTCCACACCGATCACCCCGTACACACTAGCACTATCCTACACTCTTGGGACAATTTACAATCTATACTGAAGCCAATTAACCTGAAAACTTGTTTGTTTTGGAGTGTGGGACAAAACCGGAGCACCCGGAGAAAACCCACGTGGTCACTATGGATGGGAAGGGAATGGAGGGTTATGGTCTGAGTGCAGGTATATGGGACTAGGGGAGATTATGTGTTCGGCACGGACTAGAAGGGTCGAGATGGCCTGTTTCCGTGCTGTAATTGTTATATGGTTATATGGTCACGGGGAGAACATACAAACTCCATACAGACAGCACCCGTAGTCGGGGTTGAACCCGGGTCTCTGACACTTTAAGGCAGCTGTTCTACTGTGCCGTCCCAGTCAGAAGAAGGATCCTGATCTGAAAACTCACTTGTCTATGCCCTCCAGAAATGCTGCCTGACCTCCTGTCCTGTTTGAGATTGCCACGAGCCAGCAACATAGCACGGTGCAACACAATAACAGACCCTTACTGGTCTCCTAATTTGAGGACATTATTGCTGTTGAGGGAGTGCAGCGCAGGTTCACCAGGTTAATTTCCGGGATGGCGGGACTGATATATGATGAAAGAATGGGTCGACTGGGCTTATATTCACTGGAATAAGGGGCAGGCCATTTAGGACTGAGATGAGGAAAACCATTTTCACCCAGAGAGTTGTGAATCTGTGCAATTCTCTGCCACAGAAAGCAGTGGAGGCCAATTCACTGGATATTTTCAAAGAAGAGTTAGATTTAGCTCTTAGGGCCAAAGGAATCAAGCGATATGGGGAAAAAGCAGGAACGGGATACTAGTTTTAGATGATCAGCCATGATTATATTGAATGGTGGTGCTGGCTCGAAGGGACAAATGGCCTACTCCTGCACCTATTTTTTTTTTTAAATGTTTATCACAAACAATGAAGGACCATGTACAGATCCCTGCAGAACGACACTTGTCACCGAATAGCATCCTTTTACCACCATTGTCAGTTTTCTAGAAAGTTCTGAATCCAAGCAACCAAGTCACCATGGATCCCATGCATCTTGACCTTCTGGATCAGCCCACCATGAAGGACATTATCAAAAGCCTAACAAAAATCCATTTATAAAAGATCCACTGCCCTCCCCTCATCAAGTCCTTTGTTCCCTTCTCAAAAGTCAGTCAAGTTAGTACTACATGACCCGCCATGAACAGAGCCATGCTGACATTCCCATAGTAGCTCATTCCTTTCCAAATGTGGACACATCCAATTCCAAAGAATCCTCTACAATAGCTTCCCAACCACTGGCTCTCCAATGGCTCACCAATTTATAATTTCCTGGATTATTTCTACTTCCCTTCCTAATCAAAGGAACAATATTAACTACTGGATACAAAGATATTTATCAATGTCCCAAAATCTCATCAGTTGTCTCAATAACCTGTGACAGATCCCACCAGGTCCCAGGGATTTTCCACCTTACTGTTTTTCAAAAGACCCAAAGTTACCTCCTCTGATCTCAAGATACACCAGCATATTAGTACAACCTGCAGTGGTCTTAATGTCAATTTAGTACTCCCCCTCTCTCCCCCCCCCCCCCCCCCCCCCCCCCCCCAGAAGTTTTATCTTTAATCATAACTATCGTAAAACGTATCGATATATGTCATGTTATGGCTGCATTTATTTAAAAATGGCTGTTGAAAAATTTATCCTCTTATGGTTTTTGGAGGAGCAGGTTAAATTTGTTTGCTGAAGTTGTGGGTGGATTTAGTGGCTTCAGGAAAAATGGTATGTCATCAGATGGAATGTCGTACCATAATTGTTCAGAATAATTTATCCAATGAATCAATAGAAACTGGCTAACCAACCTGAGTCTGATATGACCTTACGATATACGCTCACATTTCAAAAAACCTTGGGTTCGATTGGTTTTGTTTAGATTTTAATTGTATACCTGAGCCAAATCTCTACAAACAATGGTGGGATTTGCATAGATGTGAGTGTCTTGATGTGTGGGAAAGAACTGCAGATGCTGGTTTAAATCGAAGGGAGACACAAAATGCTGGAGTAACACAGCGCGCGACAGGCAGCATCTCTGGAGAGAAGGAATGGGTGACGTTTCGGGTTGAGACCTCAGGGGTGTGGGCGCGATGGAGCAAGCAGTCATTGCATGTAAAGGATATGCAACAAAATACTAAACATGACTACTTTCATATGCCTTTTAAGTGTAACGTTGTAAAGTTATACCTTAGAGCAATGATGTTTTCCTATGAGCTCTGATGCTTGAAATATCTTTCATAGCTACACTTTAAAATAGGAATGGGCAAGGAGGAGCTTTTTATAGCTCATTTCCGGTGCCATTTTGACCTTGTTGTGAGTATTATTCCACAAAAAAAAAGCACACAATAAGATTAAAAAAAAGTTTTGATTGAGAAAATCATTGAAATCCGCAATATCTTTGTAAAAATGTTTCTCCGTTAGTAAAACCGATGAAGGATTTTGAATGTTTAAATCATAAGAGAAATCATGGCAGAAAATATGATAAAGTAACCAGATAGATCACTCTTGTTGGTGTTGTTTGCGGTGTAAATATTTACTGGGGCATTGAGAGCAAGATGAGAAGATTGTTAAAAAGCATGTGGATTACATGACTTTGTAAATTGAGATGTGGTGTACAAAATCAACACAGTCCCAGTTTGACAACTGTGTCCAATCCTTGGCAGAATTCTTGAGGAAAGGTGCTAAACTGTTAAGAATTTCCTGACCAGTTCAAAGGACATGTCATAGAGTACAGGAATGTGGGTCATAATGTTTGTGGCAGCTCTGAGGTTTTTTTTTTTGCCGGCTCTGCTTTCTGTTTCTTGTCTATGTTGTATTTATATTGAACAGGTACATGGATAGGACAGGTTTGGAGGGTTATGGTCCAAGCGAAGGTGAGTGGGACTAGTGTAGATGGAAGATTGTTGGCCGGATGGCCCCACTCTATGACTCTTAAGACAGACAAACGAAATGCTGGAACAACTCAGCGGGACAGGTAACATCTCTGGAGAGAAGGAACGGGTGATGTTCCGGGTCGATGCGTTACCCATTCTTTCTCTCCAGAGATACTGCTTCTCTCCAGAGATCCAGCACTTTGTGTCTATCTTTGATGTAAACCAGCATCTGCAGATCCTTCCTACACTATTTTATTTATATTGCATCCGCATCACTCCTTTCTGTTATAACATCACTATACCGCCCCGCTTAATCAACCATAATTTGCCTTTAGTAAATTAATGCTGACTGTAGTTTTTAACCTTTTTTTCCTGGGTGATCAATTGTATCTTCGGTTATTGTCTCTAAACATTTCTCCGCAACTGATGCTACGTTGACTTGTCTGGTTACTGTTGTGTTTGTGTCTCCTCCATTTTTTCTTCTGCCCTCTGACATTATCCAAGGCTCAAGGAACATTGGAAAACTGAGCACTATATTCACCCTGTCAGTCAAATATCATGCACAATGGCGCAGCTGCTGAGTTGCTGCCTTACAGCACCAGAGAACCAAGCTCAATTCTGATTACGGGTGCTGTCTATACGGAATTTGTACGTTCTTCTCGCGAGCGTGTGGATTTTCTCCGGGTGCTGCTGTTTCCTCCCACAGTCTGAAAACATACAGTTTTATAGGTTAATTTGCTCCAGTAATTTGGTAATTGTTAAAATTGTCCCGACACTGTGGAATAGTGCTCGTGTATGGGGTGATTGTTGGTCAGCGCAGGCTTGGTGGGCTGAAGAACCTGTTTCCACGCTGTACCTCTAAACTAAACTAAACTAAGCTGACATGCGTTGAATCTGGCCCAAGTTGACTTTTCTATTCTGATTTATGGTAGGGAACTCTTGAGATCTTTGTAAAAAAACTCATTAACTTATTTATTAACTTTCCATTATGGTTATACTAGGATCTTCAGCTGTGAAGTCAGCTAAATACTCCTTTAATACTTCAGCCATGTCGTCTAAATCCACACGATCTCCTTTATTATACATAAAGCTACGACCCTGGGTACACTGTGGCCATACTGGCCATCAAGCATTGTTTTACAACCCTTTGGCCCGTTATAACCATACTGGCCACCAAGCACCCATAAGCACTAATTAGTCATACTGCATGGAACCATGCCTATATGGATCAACATGCCCCATCTACATTAGTCCTACCTGCCTACTTTTGGCCCATAGCCCTCTAAACTTATCCCATCCATGTACCTGTCTAAATGTTTCTTAAACCCAACGTACCCATGCCAACAAAGATGTCACATCTACACTAATCCCACCTGCCCGCTTTTGGCCCATATCCCTCTAAACATCTCCCATCCATGTATCTCTCCAAATTCTATGACCTTTTCTCTTCATGTGTCAGTCAGCATCAACCCTTTCCTTTTCCTCCTCAAGTAGAGCTTATTTTCATATATACAGTGCGTGGAAATGTACAGATAATTTTGCTTGCAGCAGCATTACAGTCATGTGGACTCGGACAGCACATAAAAATGTAAATTATACATAAATTACATACAAATAGTATTGCCAGATAGTAAAAAGGAAAGATACCTTGTGCAGAAACAAAACAAGACACAGCTGTAGAACGCAGTGACAAAAATCAAGGCTATGGTAGTGTATTAGGTGGGTGTAAAAGTCTGTCTGCCAAGGTAGGGTTAGGGTTGTGTGTGTCAGTTCAAGAACCTGATAGTTAAAAGTAGGAAGGAACTGCAGTTGCTGGTTTACACCGAAGATAGACACAAAATGCTGGAGTATCTCAGCAGGACAGGCAGCATCTGGATAGCAGGAATGGGTGACGTTTCGGAACGAGCTTCTTCAGCCAGTTAAAGGAAAGCAACTGTTCCTGAACCTGCTGTGTGATTTGGGGCTTCTGTACCTACTGGGTGACAGCAGGAATGAGAAGAGGGTCTTGCCTGGATGGTGGGGATTGTTGATAAATGCAGCTTGTTTGTCTGGATGGACATCACCTCATAGCCTGCCTGTTTGGTCTGCCATTTTACGAGGATGTTGCCAAGGCTTGAAGGCCTGAGGTATCGGGAGAGAGAGTGGGCAGGCTAGGACTTTATTCTTTGGAGTGCAGGAGGATGACTGGTGATCTTATAGATGTGTATAAAATCACGAGAGGAATAGATCGGGAGCCTTTTGCCCAGTGTAGGGGGATTAAGAACCAGAGGACATAGGTATAAGATGAGCGGGGAAAGATATAATGGGAATCTGAAGGGTAACCTTTTTATACAAAAAGTGGCGGTGGATGAAACGAGATGCCAGATAGGGTAGTTGAGGCAGGGACCAGCGCAACGTTTAAGAAACATTTAGATAGGTACATGGATGTGATAAGTTTAGAGGGATATGGGCCAAAAGTAGGCAGCTAGGACTAATGTAGATGGGGCATGTTGGTCCATTTGGGCAAGTTGGGCCAAAGGACCTGTTTTCACGCTGCATGGGTCTGGCTCTACGATGCTACACTGCCCCCTCCACCATAAGGGGGCAATATATTCCCAGTCTATAGTTACATTATGGAAGAAGGTGTGTTCTGGTATGTATTGAACAGTGCTGCACATCCAGATGGCGATCTTCAATAAATATCTTCTCTGAAATGCAACATATTAACAATACAGTGTTCTTCAGTTCTATATCGAAGCGTTAGATTTGATTATAAATGCAATTTCACTGTAACCAAGCTATTTTTTAACGAAAGACGCAACATGCAGGAGTAATTCAGCGGGTCAGACAGCATCTCTGCAGATAATGGATAGGGGTTGTTTTGGGTTGGAACCCTTCAGGCTAAAGAATCCGAGACATCGCCTATCCGACGTGATCTTCAGGAATGCTGCCTGACCCGCTGAGTTACTCCAGCATTTTGTGTCTTATCTTTAGTATGAACCAGCATCTGCACTTTCTCGTTATTACATGAAGTATGTTTGAGCATCCTCCTGTGGCACCTAATAGATACAATATCACCTCTTATTGTTGGATATCTATTTCACTTCGCTACAATCTTGAAGGGTGAACATTTATTCCAGACTGATCTTGCTGGGAGCTTATTAAATTTTAAAACTGTGATTGCTATGCCTGTGTTCACAGTAAAACAACCAAGAAAAATCCCACTTAATTGATATGCATTGCAGCTTGTTTAGTAATGTGATTACATTTTGCTGTACCACCACCTCTCCATATATACAGTGCCCTCCTTAATGTTTGGGACAAAGACCCAACATTTATTTATTTGCCATTTGAGATTTGTAATAGAAAAAAAATCACATGTGGTATATTTTTATACATTTTGGTTTCACCATGTAGAAATTACAGCAGTGTTTATACATAGTCCCCCCCATTTCAGGGCACCATAATATTTGGGACACAGTAATGTCATGTAAATGAAAGTAGTCATGTTTAGTATTTTGTTGCATATCCTTTGCATGCAATGACTGCTTGAAGTCTGTGATTCATGGACATCACCAGGTACTGGGTGTCATCTCTGGTGATGCTCTGCCAGGCCTGTATTTCAGCCATCTTTAGCTAATGCTTGTTTTGGGGGCTTATACCTTCAGTTTTCTCTTCAGCATGTAAAAGGCATGCTCAATTGGGTTCATATCGGGTGATCGACTTTGGCCACTCAAGAATTGACTTTTTTAGCTTTGATAAACTCCTTTGTTGCTTTAGCAGCATGTTTGGGATCATTGTCTTGCTGTAGAATGAACCGCCGGCCAATGTGTTTTGAGGCATTTGTTTGAACGAGCAGATAGGATGCGTGTGTACACTTCAGAATTCATTATGCCATCAGCAGTTGCATCATCAATGATGATAAGTGAGCCAGTACCTACAGCAGCCATATATGCCTCGGCCATAACACCCCCACCACCGTGTTTCACAGATGAGGTGGTATGCTTTGGATCTTGGGCAGTTCCTTCTCTCCTCCATACTTTGCTCTTGCCATCACTCTGATATAAGTTAACCATATAACCATATAACAATTACAGCATGGAAACAGGCCATCTCGGCCCTACAAGTCCGTGCCGAACAACTTTTTTTCCCTTTAGTCCCACCTGCCTGCACTCATACCATAACCCTCCATTCCCTTCTCATCCATATGCCTATCCAACTTATTTTTAAATGATACCAATGAACCTGCCTCCACCACTTCCACTGGAAGCTCATTCCACACCGCTACCATTCTCTGAGTAAAGAAGTTCCCCCTCATATTACCCCTAAACTTCTGTCCCTTAATTCTGAAGTCATGCCCTCTTGTTTGAATCTTCCCTATTCTCAAAGGGAAAAGCTTGTCCACATCAACTCTGTCTATCCCTCTCATCATTTTAAAGACCTCTATCAAGTCCCCCCTTAACCTTCTGCGCTCCAGAGAATAAAGACCTAACTTATTCAACCTATCTCTGTAACTTAGTTGTTGAAACCCAGGCAACATTCTAGTAAATCTCCTCTGTACTCTCTCTTCATCTTAATCTTCATCTCATCTGTCCATAAGACCTTTTTCCATAACTGTGGTTGCTTTTAAGTACTTCTTGTCAAACTGTAACCTGGCCATCCCATTTTTGCGGCTAACCAGTGGTTTGCATCTTGCAGTGTAGCCTCTGTATTTGTATAAACAATGCTGTAATTTCTACATGGTGAAACCAAAATGTATAAAAATGACCTTTAGTAAAATCTGACAATGTGCACTTTAACCACAAGTGATTTTTTTTCTATTACAAATGTCAAATTGTGGAGCACAGAGGCAAATAAATAAATGATGGGTCTTTGTCCCAAACATTATGGAAGGCACTGCATGATCAAGTGGATCAAGACTTTTGCTAATACCATTACTATTGCTGTACCACTAGTACATTGCTGTATATTATCATACAGATGGTCAGGAAAATGAGTAAGGAATTTACATTACTTTCATATTAATCCTGAACTGTCAGCATTTATAGCTGAATTCCTTTACTTTGTCAACTCTATTGAGACTTCCAATTTATATTTTGTACATATTTATTACTCAAACTGTGTGTTACAATGGATTGATATCTGAGTAAGTGTCCAGCGACATCATTAATTCATCTCGCCAAGCTAAATGATTGGAGATATAAGACAAGAGATGGTAAATTCTGCAGTTTATTGTGATATGACCTGAAATATTAACCTTCCTTTTCCTCCACAGATGCTCCTTGTTCCACTAAGTTCCTCCAGCACTTTTCTGCAGGCAAAACTAATGGTTTACTTAAAACTGTTTTCATATTAACTATTCCTTTTCTTCTTTATATAAATATATTGTTTCCTTTGAGGGCAGAAAAGAAAAATGGGTAAACTTTGAGGTAGAGTTGATGGTGACTATAATTAATTCATTCAAGGTTGCAGCTGTATTCTTACTGCATTGAACACATTACTTTATAGGTTAAAAATATACACGAGCAGGAAGCAACCTAACCTAATGATAAATTTGTAAATACCTCGTATATTAAAAATGTCATCATAAAAAAGTCTCCTAATGGTGTCTGAAATTTTAAGCATTGGCTGTGCCAAAATACACTGTTAAAAGTGAGAGGATAATTATATCTCACTGCACCTCCCCCTCCATTTACATTTTCCCTCTTGCCCGCTATAAATTGCCTGTCTCTTTCTCATTATTTTAATATTTTGTCCTTTAATTCCAATTATTCAGAGCAAACCAATGTGTGCGTGCAGGTGAAGATTCATTAAAGTTTAAAAAGACTTGCATATGTTCATCAGATCATTGACACAACTATATGGTTGCATTTACAGTTTCGTTTATTGTCACGTGTACTGAGGTACAGTGAAAAGCTTTTATTGTGTGCTATCCAGTCAGCGGAAAAGAAATACATGATTATGATTACCATTGTTGGTTATTTTTAAAATGCTGTTTGTAAAATGATGGCATTGCTATGGAAATGTTGATCTTGCTGGATTTCTGAAATGATTGTAACTGCAGCGCTATAGAATATTAATGAAGTACAGCCTCTGATTGCTGACCGCATTTGTTCTTTCTGATAACGTTTACAATTTAAAATAAAAATAATGTTCCAGAGGAGACGATACAAGGAACTAATATTAACAGGGTCCGAAGAAGGGTTTCGGCCCGAAACGTTGCCTATCTCCTTCGCTCCATAGATGCTGCCGCACCCGCTGAGTTTCTCCAGCATTTTTGTGTACCTTCGATTTTTCAGCATCTGCAGTTCCTTCTTTAACAGTGTAGGAGTTCTGTTTTAAAAAATAGAGATCCCAAATTGATTTTTAAATACCAAGATAGTAAATTTGTACTCTGATGTGCACCCCTTTTGGCAAGAGTGTGATATATTATGTATGCAGTTATGTAGTCATTAGAAAGTGATATATAGTGAATTTTGAGTAAATATTATGTTATTGGTTGTCACCTGATTTACTCGTGTAACTGGGAACAGAGGACACATGATTAAGGTGAGAGGGGGCAGATTTAATAAGGGGTAATGTTTGGGCACAAACGGTGCTGGGTAAACGGAAGGAGCTGCTGGAGACAGGTACATGATAGGACAGGTTTAGAGGGATATAGGCAAATGCTGACAGGTGGGGCTAGTGTGGCTGGGACATGTTGGTCGGAGTGGACAAGTTGGGCCGAAGGGGCTGTTTCCACGCTGTACAACTATGACCCTCTGACTCTATAACTGAATTCATGAATTATATTAAACTTTAGTAACGAGGCTTGCACTTGTTTGTCACGTAACAGCTACAAACAAAATACAAAATGGCTATATTCCTATAGTGAAGAGGATTTTCACCTTGATTCAAGGGTGGTACACATGCAACTTATTGCTTGTTTTCCCCATGTATCTCCTAGAATTCATAAGCCGTTTCCTTTTCTTGTTCGTAGTGGATACCGTCCGGGCGAGACAGCTTACTGGAAGCTTTCGACTGGGTCAGCTTGTTCCAACGGCTGTATATCTACATATGAAGATGCACAAGCGGATCCTGGGGCATCTGTCATCTGTCTACTGCATTACCTTTGACCGAACGGGGAGGAGAATATTTACCGTGAGTTTCTGCCTTGTAACTCTTGCCTTTAAATTTCTTTAGTCCATTTGCACCGCACCTTCCCCCGTCTTATGTTGGATCCAGAAAATAAATGTTTTCTCTTGAAAAGATTTCTCTTGAAAATGATGCACAACGGAGATCCTTTCAACTATGCTCCCCGCCTCCACATAATAGATTGGTTTATTATTGTCATGTGTACTGAGATACAGTGGAAAAAGTTTGCTTTGCGTGCTATCCAGGCAAATCTCATCCTGCATATGTACATGAGGTAGTCCGAAGCAGTAAATAATCAGTGCGGAATAAAATGTGGCAACTATAGGGAGAGTGCAGAGAAGAAGCATGTTACTGCCCTCAGAACCCAACACTGAATTCAAAGATAGACACAAAATGCTGGAACAACAAGCAGCATCTCTGGAGAGAAGGAATGGGTGACATTTCAGGTCGAGACCCTTCTTCAATCACCCATTCCTTCTTTACAGATATGCTGCCTGCCCCGCTGTGTTACTCCAGCATTTTGTGTCTATCTTTGATTTAAACCAGCGTCTGCAGTTCTTTCCTACACTCTGCATTCAATGATTTCAGATAACTGACTTTTACAGTTTCTATAGCTGACCGGTTCGAGTGATAAAGAGTCATAGAGTGATACAGCGCGGAAACAGGCCCTTCGGCCCAACTTGCCCACACCAATCAACATGTCCCATCTACACTTGTCCCACCTGTCTGTGTTTGGCCCATGTCCCTCTAAAACTATCCTAACTATGTACCTGTCTTAATGTTTCTCCAACGCTGTGCTAGTACCTATGCATAGTTCTTACAAAAGTTCATCAACCTGAAATGTTTTTCTCTGTCCATAGATGCTGCCTGAACGGCAGAGTCTTTCCAGCATTCTGTTTTGATTTCTGTTTTCTTATATCAAAATATGTTGCTTTTCATCCAACTAGATGATGGAAAATCATGCCATCATCATTGGTCTTTTGATACACCTATCCCTCTTTCCTCCTTCTACACCCCCTCGCCCTCCTTGATTTTTTTTTTAACTTGTCATTTATACATTAATGCCAAAGGTGTGCAATTCATGACCTGTCAATCATGATCGCTGCTTCTTGCTCACCTTTGCATCATTATTATAACTGCTTTCTTATAACTTCAGAATTATACCCCCTTGGTTGAAACATGCTGTATCAGACTTTTTTCACTAAGAGACTTGATTCCTTTTTCTGCCCTGCTTATAAGGGTACGTATATGTTGCCCATGCTAGTCATTGTAGCCTTGTCATAGTCACCTGTTTTTGCTCCATTAATATCAAGGGATGAACTTAAACATTGGGCCATGAAGATTTGAGGGAAACATAACATTTTAGTGTTCTTGCTCCTTGCTTTTACTGCTGTAACCCTTGATGAAATCCGTATGCTGCTCAACATTAGTTGAGGGGCGTCACGGTGGCGTAGCTGTTGAACTTCTTCCTTTCAGCGCCAGACGCCCAGGTTCGATCCTGACTATGGGAGCTGTCTGTACGGAGTTAGTACTTTCTCCCTGTGATCTGCATGGGTTTTCATCGGGGTCTCTGGTTTCCTCCCACATTCCAAAGACGTACAGGTTTATAGGTTTAATTGGCTTTGGTAAAATTGTAAATTGCCCCATGATAGTGTCAGTGTGGGGATTGTTGGTTGGCACGGACCCGGTGGTCCGAAGGGCCTGTTTCCATGCTGTATCTCGAAAAGAAACTAAATTAGTAGTTGCTCATTTTGCAAAACGTCCCTGTTTTCTGGAAGTTCTTGGCCGACTCAAAATATCCATTTTGCTTTCAGCTAAATGTTTTGTTTCTCTTGGTGTTTTTTATTTAAACCTTGCAGGATGTTCTGATTAAATGCAATGTTTAATACAGAAATAGAAGCTTTTATTTGGCAGTGGCTGTTATGTTCCATGACTTTCTTTAAATATAAAGTATTCTGCACATATATTTAAATAGGATTAGCTTGCAGGCCATGAGACCATTGTCATGTTTCCATCATACAAAGTGCAGATCTGCTACAGGTTGGTCAATATCAATTAAAAAAATATGGAGAGTTGGTTATGACTACCTATAGCCGGTGATTCTTCCGTGTATAAAGCAAAATATTTGTGTCATTCCTTTGGGAAGTTGGAGTCAAATTCCTTCATTACTGTTTTCAGATGCACTACTCTAAAAATAGCCAAATGAAGAATTTTGTTTTGCTTCCTTCTCTGCATGCAAAATGTTGCCATTCTTCTGCTTTCATTAAAGAAAGTTGGAGAAAATGGAGAAATGTAATTTAGTTTAGAGACACAACGCAGAAACAGGCCCTTCGGCCCACTGGGTCCGTGATGACCAACGATTCCTGCACATTAACATTATCCTGCACACAACACACTAGGGACAATTTTTACATTTACCAAGCCAATTAACCTACAAACCTAGAAACATAGAAAATAGGTGCAGGAGTAGGCCATTCGGCCCTTCAAGCCTGCACCGCCATTCGATATGATCATGGCTGATCATCCAACTCAGTATCCCATCCCTGCCTTCTCACCATACCACCTGATCCCTTTAGCCACAAGGGCCACATCTAACTCTCTCTTAAATATAGCCAATGAACTGGCCTCAACTACCCTCTGTGGCAGAGAATTCCACAGATTCACCACTCTCTGTGTGAAAAATGATTTTCTCATCTCGGTCCTAAAGGATTTCCTCTTTATCCTTAAACTGTGACCCCTTGTCCTGGACTTCCCCAACATCGGGAACAATCTTCCTGTTTGTAAAAAACCTGAACGTTTT
Source organism: Leucoraja erinaceus (assembly GCF_028641065.1). Classification (NCBI taxonomy): domain Eukaryota; kingdom Metazoa; phylum Chordata; class Chondrichthyes; order Rajiformes; family Rajidae; genus Leucoraja; species Leucoraja erinaceus. The sequence goes on from NC_073381.1 coordinate 81,992,066, forward strand.
TGGAGTGTGGGAGGAAACTGAAGATCTCGGAGAAAACCCACGCAGGTCACGGGGAGAACGTACAAACTCTTTACAGACAGCACCTGTAGTCTGGATCAAACCCGGGTCTCCAGCTCGGCATTCGTTGTGAAGCAGCAACTCTCAAACTGCATCACTGTGCCGTCACCATGCGAAAATGTTTTTTAAAGTTGTGACGTGCTTTGCTTATATTGCCTAGACTTTTGCAAAACCAAATTTCATGCAGATGATGGAATTCTGATGTTGGTATTGGTTTATTATTCTCACAAGTACCGAATGCTTTGTTTTCGTGCCATTCAGACAAATCAAATCCTACTATACATGAGTACAATCAAACAGCATACACGTACACAAGTAGTACACATTGTTAAACAGTTTCAAACAAAAGTACATTTATTTAATAAGCAGCCTATTAATGAAAGGAAAGGGCATATTAGAGGGTTTTTTCTTTGATTGTACTATTTTGTTATATTCCTTTTTAATATTTCCATAGTGGTCAGGAAGAGGTTTTTAATTGCTGTTCCCACTGATGTTTCATAAAAAGGTACATCAAATCTTCAGTGAACTGTCCCAAGATTTCCCCTTCCATCCCTCTTTCCTTCATGTGCAATTGATTATCTGGTTAATATTGCTGCTTGTAGGAATTTGCTGTGTCCACATTGGCAACTGATAGGTGTAGGAAGGAACTGCAGATGCTGGTTTACACCAAAGATAGACACAAAATGCTGGAATAACTCTATGGGACTGGCAGCATCTCTGGGTCAAGACCCTTCTTCAGACTGAGTGCGCAGATGGGACTCGACCCAAAACGTCGCCCATTCCTTCTATGCAGAGATGATGCCTGTCCGGCTGAGTTACTCCAGCATTTTGTGTCTGAAATTTAAAGGTGACTGCAGTTGAAAATAATTAACTGTGAAGTGCTTAAGGCACTCTAAACATGTGGAATTGGGCTATTTCACCAAGACATCAGTTTTCATTTATTGTGAAGCATATCTTTCTCCGTCTCCTATACCAAAAAGCACATGATCTCATTGACCTTTTCATTCACAAGATCATCATCTATGTGTAGTGAGTTCCTCGGACAAGCATTGATGATTTGGCCAGCCATGTTGAAAGAGATAAATCAAAGCACACTGCAGGGAGATGATTAATGATAGATGAATACAAGCTTCAACTATCAATTAGTCAAGTTATAAAGTGCAAAGATCATCTTTTAAAAAAAAAAGATCTACACCGCAGTTTAAATGTATTTTTTTCACTCTGACTCCAATCCATAAATCCATATCAAAGGCTTGGTGTAAGGTGAATAACTGTTTAAAACAAAGGACTCTATTAAACAGTGCAGTTGAAGACTGCACAATTTACTGACCTCCTCCCTACTTTAAGATATGACTTTTGAGATGTTAGCAATTAAATTAATGTAGTGTAGAAGGCAAAAAAACCCCCAGCAAATATCCAGCATCTGCAGTCTCTTGTGTCTCCATAGTACAGGTCTTGGGTTGAAATGTACACGCTATATGTGGAAACCATTTTTTAATCAACACATTTAGATTAACATGCAATTTGTTTAAAACAAAATAAACCAGATTAGATTAACCTGCTGAAATGTACTCATAATATACAGAATGTAATTTATTTCGATAAGGCACCCCGACTGTCAAAAAATAGTTTTCTACTACTAGGTTCTATTTTATCAATTGATTGATTCATTTTTTGTCTGAAACCGTGTACAAATGGCAGCAATTTCACATGACAAAGCTTTTTGTAACTGCCATGAGAGAATAATTAAGTTAAGTTAAATTTATTGTCATAGGCACCAGTGCGGTGAGGTACAGGCACATTTAAGTCTGAAGAAAGGTTTCGACCCAAAATTCGCTCCAGAGATGCTGCCTGTCCCGCTGAGTTACTCCAATTTTTTGTGTCTGTCTTTGGTTTAAACCAGCATCTGCAGTTCCTTCTTTACTTCTTACACAATTAAATTCTTGGTTGGTGCAGCATATAGACTCGGGCAGCAAAAAACCCACATTATACCAAACAATCCAAATTCCACTCAGGGTGGTGAGTAAATGGAACGAGCGGCCAGAGAAGGTAGTTGAGGCAGGTACAATAAGAACATTTAAAAGGCACTTGGTCAGGTACATGGATAGGAACGGTTTAGAGCAGTGGTTCCCAACGTGGGGCGTACGCCCCACAGGGGGGCAATTTGATTTGTAAGGGGGGCAATTGAGCGCGACTGAGGAGGTCTGGGTCCAAATTTTCGATTTTTATTTTTTTGGATTTTCCATCAGGTAAACATATGTAGTTTATGTTTCAGATGTTATTTTGAGTAAATAATTTTTTTGGGGTAAAAAAGGTCTTTATTGTGTAGTTATTACATAATCACCGCGCCATCGCTCTTCATGCACGTCGTACGAAGCGCGCGAGGTCATGGGAGAACCTTATTTATTGAATTGGATTTAGAAATGTGATTCAAAGAGCTTTTGCTAAGTTACCCTTATAATATCTATTTCCTCCGTTTTCTCTCAAGGGAAAGCAAGGGGGGGGGGGGGGCATCAGGAATTTAGAGGTGATTAGGTGGGGCATGGCCAAAAAAAGGTTGGGAACCACTGGTTTAGAGGGATATGGGGCAAATGCAGGGAAAATTGGATGGTGAAATGGACAAGTAGGGCCGAAGAGTCTGGTTTCTTTCCGTATGATTATGACAATGAAAAAAAAAAGGCTGTGTGCAAAAACAAGAATGAGACATTCATTCAAACACAATTAAAACACAATTAAAACACCAGCCCATCACAGTGCACCAGGTAATCTGCAGAATTCATTTGCTGAGGTACGAGTAGAATTGTCCAGGTTGGTTCAAGAACCTGATAGATGCAGGAAGTAGCTGTTCCCAAACCTGGAGATGTGGGCCTCAGGATTCTGCACCCCCTGGCTGTTGGGAAGCTGTGAGAAGTGGGCATGGCCTGGATGTGGGGATCCTTGAAGATAGATGAAGCCTTCTTGAAGCAGTACCTTGAGCACATAGCACAGAGTTAAGTTTAGTTTAGAGACACAGCATGGAAACAGGCCCATTGGCTCAAAGTCCACACCAACCATTGGTCCCCTGTTCACCCTAGTTTTATGTTCTCACTTTCTCACGCACTTAGGGGCAATTAGTAGAGGCCATTTACAGGACACCTTAAACTGGTCCACAAACATTACATCTCTGGCAAAACGGGCACAGCAGCGGTTGTACTTCCTCCGCAGGTTGAGAAGTTTACACCTCCACCCTCCCATCCTCGCCACTTTCTACAGAAGCACAATTGAGTCGGTCCTGACCAGCTGCATCTCCACGTGGTGCGGCAGCTGTACAGCTGCGGACTGGAAGTGCCTTCAGAGAGTGGTGAGGACAGCGGAAAAAATCACTGGGACTTCTCTTCCTTCCATCATGGACATGGGGTACAAGCGCTGTCTGAGTAGAGCTAAGGGCATTATCAGAGCTCCCACACACCCACAATTTGGACTGTTCATACTGCTTAACTCTGGGAGGAGGTACCGCAGCATGAAGAGCGGGACAACCAGGTTCTGCAACAGCTTCATCCCCCAGGCCATAAGATTACTGAACAATCAAAAAACCGAGGCTAGAACTTTTTAAATATCGTCACTTTTAAAAACTTTTTAATATATATTTATTTTACAGAACCATGCGCATGACGCATTTTTATGGACGCACCTGGAACTTTTAACTTTTAACTGATTTTGGAGAGTCAAATGCAACGAAATTTCGTTCAAGGTGCACTGTGTCTAGGTGTATATCTGAATGACAATAAAGTTTTCATTCATTCATTCATTCATTAACCAGCAAACCCCGCACGTCTTTGGGATGTGGGAGGAAACCCATGCTTTCACAGAGAGAATGTACAAATTCCACACAGACAGCACCCATAGGCAGGGTCAAACCTGAACTCTGGAGCTGTAAGACAGCAACTGTACCAGCTGGACCATTGTCCAACGGTTGCACCTGTATTGATGGTTTAGTTTAGAGATGCAGCGTGGAAACAGGCCCTTCGGCCCACCGAGTCCACACCGACCAGCGATCCCCACACACTATCCTACACACACATTATGGACAATTTTTACGCATACAAAGTCAATTAACCCACAAACCGTATGTCTTTGGAGTGTGGGAGGAAACCGAAGATCTATGTGAAAACCCATGCGGTCACAGGGAGAAAGTACTAACTCAGTACAGAGAGTATTGTAGTCGAGATCGAACTCGGGTCTCTAGCGCTGTAATGCAGCAACTCTACCGCTGTGCCACTGTGCTGCCCGAGTGTTGATTGTCAGAGGGGTGGAGATGTTTTTGCCTATCTGCACTAATTGAGGTCTGCCGATGAGGAAATCAAGGAGCCAGTTGCAAAGGGATGGACGGAGGCCCAGGTCTTGGGACTGGGTGATGACTTTGGAGAGGATGATTTTGCTGAACGCCAAGATGTACTCAATGAATAGCAGCCTGGTGTATGTGTTTCTGTTATCTAAATGATTCACATTGGAAAGCCAATGATATACCATCCACCATTGATCTGTTGTGGCTTTGCTCTCGTATCGAATAAGGCAAAAAAATAGTATGATTCTTCAATATACAGTATGAATGTTAGATTTGCAATTTTTTGACCTAATGCCATTGACTTGGTCGTGGTACGTGTCCCTGATTTGTGCAGCTTATATTTTGCCAACCAACAGCACACCGCTTGCACAAAGGAATACACTACACCACATTACAGCACAGACTTTCCAATTTATGAAATTTCGCTTAAATACGTTTTTTTCATGGCTGCTTCTATAATCAAGTTGAGAAATGGCTGTAAATGTGTGACTGCTGCACAATCTTCAAAGTATATTAATCTTTTTATTTTCAATAGACTGGGTGCAGGATAGAATATAATTTCAATAGAATAGATGCAGGAGTAGGCCATTCGGCCCTTCGAGCCAGCACCGCCATTCAATGTGATCATGGCTGATCATCCCCAATCAGTACCCCGTTCCTGCCTTCTCCACATATCCCCTCTCCGCTATTTTTGAGAGCCCTATCTAGCTCTCCCTTGAAACCATCCAGAGAACCTGCCTCCACCGCCCTTTGAGGCAGAGAATTCCACAGTTCACAATTCAATAACATTTATGCTTCAAATGTTCCATCATATTACCCTCTTTGAAAGGGTGTCAAAGGATATGTAATTTTAGTGAGGGTGGGAAAGTGACAAATGATGCAAAGTGGCAAGTTTGTATGTTTTATAGCTGGAATAGATCCAGTCTCCTGAATATCAAAAACAAGGTATGGGTGAATATAGAAATTACATTGCTTGTATTTTGCAGATCTTTTAATACTTTCTTACTATTTATCAATAATATCTAAAATAAACAGCTGCAAAAAAAATTATCTTGAGATATCTGTTGTGACATTTACTTTTTGTGAATAATATGTAACGTGTGCAGTTTTGGAGTCCAGTTGAAGATTTCTGTGCATGGAATACTAGACTGAGGATTAGTCCTCAAATTATCAAATTTTCTATTGACTTGATTATAAATGTTTTGTGAACAATCTAATAATTTGAACCATATTATTCAATACTGCCATGAAATTAGCAACCTATCCAGAATCTTTGTTTAGTTTAGTTTATTGTCATGTGCACCGAGGTACAGTGAAAAGCGTTTGTTGCGTCCGCTAACCAGTCAGCAGAAAGACAATACAATCGAGCTGATTTACAGTGTGTAGATACATGATAAGGGAATAATGTTTAGTGCAAGGTAAAGCCAGCAAAGTCCGATCATGGATAGTCCGAGGGTCACCATTGAGGTGGATAATAGTGAGATAGTAGTGACACCAATGTGGTAGATAAATCTGTAGCTTCCATGACTTGTACCTTTTTTTAAAACCCTGATTTCATTGGGTCTATAAAACCTTCAAGGTGTTCTTGATAAAGTGCTTGACTATTTGGTGTTATGCAGATGCGCAAAAAAAACATGACATTCCCAGGACTTGGATTTAACTTTTGCTGACAATGAGACAAATAGTGCTGTTAAATGTTCAAGTGGTTTGATAAATTAATGCATCAAGATTGTCAGAGATCGAAGAATTCAGTGAAGCTTGAGAGCTGCCGGTGACCTGTTACTTGCAGCTCTTTTTTTTTTTGCCGCCTTAACTATTGTTACCAGTTACTAAGTTACCTTGCAACAGAGCTACCTGCATTGTGGTGCTGCCATGGTTAAACAGCCTCTGCTGCATATTGCTGCAGAATGAAAAGAACAGCACCTTAGAGCATCTCTGGTGAAAAGGAATGTGTGACGTTTCGGGTGGAGACCCTTCTTCAGGGAGACTAGTGATATGGAAGGGTACAAAGAGCATGCAAGGTGTGAAAAGGACAGATCAAAGCAGACAATGCTTAAGGAAATGTACAATGGTTCATTATTGGCTGAGGGGAAGGTGACAACGAGGCATACAAACAGTAAAATTAATGAGGAGGACGGTGAAACCAGTAGGAGGGAGAACTAGGGTGGGGGAGAGACGGAAAGAGGGGGAAAGCAAGGGTTACTTGAAGTTGGAGAAATCAATGTTGATACCACTGGGTTGTAAGCTGCTCAAGTGAAAAATTGGGTGCTGTTTCTCCAATTTGCATTTGGCCTCACTCTGATAGTGGAGGAGGGTCAGGACAGAAATGTCAGTGTGGGAATGGGAGGGGGGAGTATGAATATTGAATTCTCCAATTTTAAGTAACCATTTCCTTCACTCCCACTCTCTTTCTAGTGCCTCCCCACCGAGGTGACACTATTTCCCCCCCTATTTTCCTGCCCAGTTTACCTGTTCCGTTATCCTTTCCCCTTTTATCCCAACTATATCCCACACCCTGGCTTTACATTTCGCTCCTCTTCTCCCCTTGCCTGACACCCTTTCATCTCTCGCATTCATTTATTCATCATCGTTGAAAACATTAGCGACGCAGTGGTGCTGGTTTCGGACGGGAACGGTGACGGACGCACCACACATCTCCGTCCTCCAGTTTCTGCGGACTTCCGCCGCTGGAAGTATAGGATTTTGGTGTGTGTGCTTTATCATCATTCCTTACAATGCGATGTACGACATTGATCGCAACTTCTACTGAAATGTTGGCTTGCTAGAAGCTCATCCGCCCTTTGACAGGTCTTGTTTTTGGTCCTGCTGGGGGTCCACAGTCCCCTCCTCACCTGGCAAATCAGGTGGGAGAGACGGTTTAGTCGGCGACTATCCGACCATGGAGCAGGTAGCACGGGATTACATGGTACCCGTGGCGGGGGGAACTACCCCTGACCTGACCTCTCACTTACTTCACCCATCTGCCGATCAAACCCCTCACCTGTATCCACTTATCATTAGCCAGGCTTTATCATGGCTTCACCTCTCTTTTCTAGTTTCCTCTCACCCCAGGACAATCAGCCTGAAGAAGGTCCTGATCTAGAAAGAACATAGAAAAGAACATAGCAAAATAGGTGCTGGAGGAGGCCATTTGGCCTTTCGAGCCAGCACCGCCATTCATTGTGATCATGGCTGATCATTCATAATCAGTAACCATTGCCTGCTTTCTCCCCATATCCTCTGATTCTGCTAGTCCCAGGAGCTCTATCTAACTTTTTTTAATTTATCCAGTGGATTGGTCGCTACTGCCTTCTGTGGCAGAGAATTCCACAAATTCACAACTCTGGGTGAAAAAGTTTTTTCTCATCTCAGTTTTAAATGGCCTCCCCTTTATTCTTAGACTGTGGCCTCTGGTTCTGGACTCCCCTAACATTTGGAACATTTTTCCTGCATCTACCTTGTCCAGTCCTTTTATAATTTTACACATGATCTGAAAGTTGTCTGTCCATTCCCTTCACTGATGCTGCCTGACACACTTTGTCTTTTGTACAAGATTCCAACATCAGTAGTTCCTTGTGTCTCCATTCAGTTGTGCTTTTTTCTTTCTCCCTGGAACTATTTTATTTTTACTGGAGTTTACTCTGACCATTGACCGAGTGAATCCTTCACTGTTGGTGGTTGGCTGCTGCATATACAGTTGGATACGGTATTGTTGGTGTGGAATTGGGTGCTGTTCAGGTACATTATGTTTATTTTCCATGATAGCATTTATTTCAAGAGGGCTTGTATACAAAAACAGGGATGTAATGCTGAGTCTCTATAAAGCCACATTTGGAATATTGTGAGCAATTTTGGGCACCAAATCTGAGGAAGGATGTGCTGACTGGAGAGGGTCCAGAGGAGATTTACATGAATGATCCCGGGAATTAGTAGTTTAACCTGTGATAAGGGGTAAGCCATTTAGAACGGAGACGGGGAAACACTTTTTCTCACAGAGAGTTGGGAGTCTGGGGAATTCTCTGCCTCAGAGGGCGATGGAGGCCAGTTCTCTGGATACTTTCAAGAGAGAGCTAGATAGGGCTCTTAAAGATAGCGGAGTCGGGAGATATGGGGAGAAGACATGAACAGGGTACTGATTGTGGATGATCAGCCATGATCACATTGAATGGTGGTGCTGGCTCGAAGGGCCGAATGGCTTACTCCTGCACCTATTGTCTATCTGTAAACTAAACTAAACTGAACTTAGTTAGTTTTTGGGTAAGTCATGATTTAGTTTATTGGGTAAGTAATGCTGAGAGCTCTGCGTGTGGCTCAGCTGATTTGAGGCAGCGACCTGCTGAGCCGTGCATTCTCGGAACATCAAAGTCCAGACCTGTGCTGAGTTAGCTGATTTAATTCTGGGTCTCGGCACCACAGCACTCTCCAGTTGAGAAAGTAGTCGGGATTCTTGCTTTTGATGTGCTAACACCCTCTGCTGGAAATACACTTGTACGGGCATTAAACAAGTACAATATCTGCCTTAGCTGTGTCTTCCTTGTGACTGAGTAGGCAGCCAACAATTTCACACATAATAAATGGTAATCTGAGGGAGGCTGCAGTAACGGTATCCATGAAACTAAGGAGAGAATGCGGGAGGAACGTAATTGCTGAAAAAATGCACTGATTTCATGGTAATCTACAAACAAAGCATCAGTGGGGGATGCCTTGGACTAAACCGAAGCAATTTGTCACCAAGTACACCATTTGTCTGTTTGTGTAGGAAGCGGATAATGGGTTATTTTAACCATTGTCATTTTCTCCTCACTTAATATGCTCTGTTTTGTATTGATAAAGAACTGGAACACAGCTAAGCATCATGCAAGTTTTTGACAAAACATTCAGATGTGATGTTGCCTCAAAAATGATATCAAAAAGAATCAAATGGATACCTTGAGTATAAAACTGAAGGTCACAAATTTGCATTTTTTGAGTGCCTTTTCTTGAGGAGAGAAACGTCTTGTTTTGCTAGTAGTTGTCTATCAGCAGGCGACCAGTTATACATGGCTATAAGATGGCTAAACAAAATCTGTTATGTCTGAACCTATAACTGCAATGCATAGCTGCAGCTTTCAGTACAGTTATGTTTTATATTTAGTATGTTTACCTTGTTACCTCAAAAAACAGTGACTTAGAAATGTTGTTCCGATTACTATGATTAATCTGTAGCTTTCCATATAAAGGTTTATAATGATCCATAGAATCAATTCAAGTAATTTGCCCAACTTTGAGGTTAAACTAACTAGCTGTATTTTTAAACAATGGTATGATGTTAGCCATCCTCCAGCCTTCTGTGAAGACTCTGGTGGCAAATAGATTATTAAAAAATGTAATTATTAATATAGGGGCGGCACGATGGCCCGTGGTCCTGAATACGGGTGCTATCCGTATGTATGGAGTTTGTCAATTCTCCCCGTGACTGCATGGGCTTTCTCCGGGAGCTCCGGTTTCCTCCCACACTCCAAAGACGTACATGTTTGTGGGTTAATTGGCTTCTGTAAAAATTGTAAATGTCCCTAGTGTGCAGGATAATGCTAACGTAAGGATCACTGGAGTGACTCAGTGGTCCGAAGGGGTCTGCTTCCATGCTGTATATCTAAAATAAACTGAAAAGCAGTATTAAGCATGTACTGCTTTTCTTTGAGATCTTGGTAGGTCTGTTAATGATACACCATGTGCCTGCCTGAACATTTTCAAGTTAATATTTGAATTATACTTCCTGGATTTTTTTTTTGCACCGATTGCAGGAGATTGCAGGACCACCATACTTTATAAGAAAAAGTTTTGCTTAACTTCACTCGTGAAACATTCCTCTGATTTTTAGACTTATTTCGTTGGCCCTGGACTCCTCCAACCAACAGAAATAATCTTCTCTCAGCTGCCCAAAAATCTTGAAAAACTATCAAGTTTCTCCTCACACTCTAAAGAATCTCGTGTTCCAAGTAGTGCTAGCCTGGTTAGTGTCAATTTGTAACTTAACCCTTGTAACATAGGTATCATTCTAGTAAATCTACCCCTCAACATTTCACGTGGACTATTTCATAATGCTAAACATTGCTGACAAGTCATGTTGCAAGTAGAAGCTTGAATGTTGACAGGATTTTACTACTTCATAGAGTCGTATAATGTAGAAACAGGCCCAACTTGCCCACGCTGACCAGCATGCCCCATCTTCACTAGTCTCACCTGCCTGCATTTGGCCCATGTCCCTTTAAACCTGTCCTATCCGTTTACCAGTTTAAATGTTTCTTAAACATTGTGATACGTCATTAGCTACCAATTACTTGTAGAATTCTACAATAATCAACAACATAGTCTGACGAAGGGTCCTGACCCAAAATGTCACCCATCCTTCTTCTCCAGAGAAGCTGCGCGACCTGCTGAGTCGCAGCATTTTGTGTCTGTCTTCAAGAAGGAACTGCGGATGCTGGAAAATCCAAGGTACACAAAAATGCTGGAGAAACTCAGCGGGTACGGCAGCATCTGGGGAGCGAAGGAAATAGGCAACGTTTCGGGCCGAAACCCTTCTTCAGATTTTTGTCTACCTTTGTGTCCATCTTCAGTCTATCTTCGGTCATTACTTCTGATCATTTGATCGAAGGGAGATTACAAATGAAGTGTGAGATATTGCCTGATTAACCTCAACAGTGATGTTTCAACTGGTCGTTACCAATCGTTACTAGTTTTCTTTATGCCAGATGTGACTCTAGCCAGTGGAAGATTTATTTAATTTCTTTAAGGTGGGACGACAGGTGGCGCAATGGGCTAAGTGTTCGGCTGGCGACCGGAAGGTAGCCGGTTTGAATCCCGCTTGGAGTGCATACCGTCGTTGTGTCCTTGGGGCAAGACACTTCACCCACCTTTGCCTGTGTGTAAATGTAATGTAATTATGTGAAGCACTTTGGGGTCAATGCAAGTTGACTAAAAATGTGCTATATAAATAAGATTATTATTATTATAAGATACAGCATGGAACAAGCTGATTGGCCATTGAGTCTATGCCCACTATCGATTACCTTTTCATGCTAGTTCTGGTACTCCACTTTCACATTTACTCCCCACACCAGGAGCAATTTTGTAGAAGCCAAGTAATCTATAAACCTGGAAATGGACACAAAATGCTGGAGTGACTCAGCGGGTCAGGCAGCATCTCTGGAGAGAAGGAATGGGTGACATTTCAGGTCGAGACCCTTCTTCAACCGATATACCTGCAGGTCTTTGGGTTGAGGGAGGAAACGTGAGCACCCGGTGGATACCCACGTGGTCACAGGGAGAACATACAGGTGACACCCTAGGTCAGGATCAAACTATGCCACTCTGCCACCCGTAAGTTGATGACTTCAGTTCTATCAGGTGTCTTATTCAGGCAGAAGTTCCCTTGATGCCAGGGGCTTTTGCTTGTCCAAATGGTCCAAATTGCACATTGGTAAGCAAATTATTGTTAATCTTGAAAATTAATCCTTCTGTCCATTTATTGATGATTAGAATAAGGCTGATATGGAGATAACTAGTCTAGATGGATTTGTCTTGGTTTTGCATACTTTTAGTTTAGTTTATTGTTTTGTGTAATGAGGCACAATGAAAAGCTTTTGTTGAGTGCTAACCAGTCAGCATTAGCAAGCAACAAAAGCATTTCACTGTTCCTTGGAACACGTTGTACTAGATGATTAAAAGTACGCAGAATCAGACCAAATCCTCGAGTGATCCCCGTACAGGGCCGGTCCCACCAGCATGCGCCTGCATGCGGCGAGCGCGAACAAACCGGAAGCGGGGGCCGCGCTGAGGTCGAGTGAGTGAAGTGAAGATCGAGCGAAGTCCGCGGGATGTTTGCGCGTGATGTACGGCGTCATGACGCTGCGTACGGCGTCATGACGCTGCGTACGCCCGTACAGGTGTTGCGAATGGCGTCGAGGCGGCTGCAGGCCGGCGGGCCGTTGCCGTGTGGAATTTTTGAACATGGTCACTTTTTCGGAGCCCCGCGCGATGTCTGGACCAGCTCCGCACAACTCCATACGGTTCAGGCGATCGAAGTGGGACCGGCCCCGCGAGGCCGTACGGCTCAAGCGACCACGTTAGGTCGCGCTTACTGCATGAAGTCGCATGCTGGTGGGACAGGCCCTTAACTTTGTTCTAATCAACAGTAATTAGACAGAAGATTCCATCTATTCTACTTCATCAGGCAGACACTTGTTTATAACTGAACTGGAAAGCATTGGCTCGGTTTAACGATTTTTCTGTCAGAACCCCTGTTTTGTTTTCCATTTCTGTTGTTTAGCCATTTCTTGGTATCTTATCACCAGATGGGATACCTTATTTGCATTCATATAACTGATTTGAATATGGCTGCAGATGGTAGATTTCTAAATCAAATTTGGGTTTTATGTTTGATCGAGAGGAATTGTGAGTTGCCACATTGTTAGCAGGTAAGTGTCATATACGAACAAGGTGGGAGCGGGCTGGTATTAGCCAGACAAATTATAATCTGGAGTACACACTCAAATTCCAGATAACCTGTTTTAGTTTTTTGAACATTTCAATTACCATGTTTCCCGGCAATGAAGACGCACCCCCATTTTGAGTTGCTACATTTTGAAAGAAGGGCTGGCGGGACAGGATCAAGGGTTTGGTTTAGTCCAGGGGTCGGCAACCTTTTTACCATAGGGGCCAAGACACATGTTTGTGAGCGGATGGCGATCTGCAGTTTCCAGATCACCTACGAGCCCTGGGACTGGCTTCAGTTCCCAGATCCCTCGCGTCACCGGGACTGGCTGCTGTTTCCAGATCTCGCGTGTCCCCGGCACTAGCTGTAGTGTCAGGCCGCCTGCGAGCCTCGGGTCTAGCTGCAGTTCCGCTGTCTGGTCCCAGCATCCGCTCGCAACCACCCGAGCTACTGAGTGAGTTGCTGGTATGATCCCCGACCGCCTCTGTCTCAATGCTCCTGCCCTCCCCTGCAACTTTACCCCTGGCTGCCCAGCCGTGCTGACCCGGGCTAGACTCCCCACACGCTGTGGAAGGGACTCTTTCCCCCCAGCGTTGCTGTCCTTTTACAGACGCTATACTGAGGGATAGTCAAGTCTATCTTTCTTAGCTAACAATCTAACCGTTGGCCTCCAAGACGCAGGTAAATTTTCTGGCCTTATTTTAGGGTAAAAAATAGCGTCTTCATTGCCAGGAAATATGGTATGTTTAAATAACAAGGTGTCTTCACCCAAGTTGCACAGTGCTGTCAAACAGTTGTTTCACTCCTATCCATTAAAGGAGAATTCTGTTGTCGTATCTGCATTCAATGAGTCCGCATGTTCCGGTGCCATCTTGCTAATTAATTTTACAGCTGCAACCTGGTAGAAGTGTATTAAAGTATGAGAGGCATAGACAGGTTGGAAGTATTTTTGGGCATAACTAAGAGGACCAGGGCTTGGAACTAAATATTCAAGGGTATACGTCCTATTTAAAAAGACAGACAGGTGGGCAGAGGGGGTGGGGTAGCTCTGTTGGTAAGGAATGAAATTCAGTCCCTTGCGAGGGGTGACATAGAATCAGGAGATGCAGAGTCATTGTGGATTGAACTGAGAAATTGTAAGGGTAAAAATGACCCTAATGGGAGTTATCAACAGGCCCCCAAACAGTAGCCTGGATATAGGGTGCAAGTTGAATCAAGAGTTAAAATTGGCATGTAGCAAAGGTAATGCTACGGTAGTTATGGAAGATTTCAACATGCAGGTAGACTGGGAAAATCAAGTTGGTACTGGACCCCAAGAAAGGGAGTTTGTGGAGTGCCTCCGTGATGGATTCTTAGAGCAGCTTGTATTGGAGCCTACGAGGGGGAAGGCAATTCTGGATTTGGTGTTGTCTAATGAACCGGATTTGATAAGGGAACTCGAGGTAAAGAAGCCATTATGAGGTAGTGACCATAATATGAGAAGTTTTAATCTACAATTTGAGAGGGACAAGGGAAGATCGGAAGTGTCAGTATTACAGTTGAGCAAAGGGGACTATGGAGGCATGAGCTAGCCAAAAGTGACTGAAAAGGGACCCTAGCAGGGATGACAGTGGAACAACAATGGCAGGTATTTCTGGGAATAATACAGAAGGTGCAGGGTCAGTTCATTCTAAAGAGGACGAAAGATTCTAAAGGGGAGTAAGAGGTGACCGTGGCTGACAAGGGACGTCAGGGACAGTATAAAAATAAAAGAGAAGTATAACATAGCAAAGATGAGTGGGAAGCCAGAAGATTAGATAATTTTTAAAGAGCAACAGAAGGTAATTAAAAAGGCAATACAGGGAGAAAAGATGAGGTACGAAGAGACAAAGCGAGACAAGAATATAAAGCGAGACAAGAATAGTAAAGGAGGATAGTAAAAGCTTCTTCAGGAATGTGAAGAGGAAAAAATTAATTAAGACAAATGTGGGTCCCTTAAAAACAGAAACCGATGAGTGTATAATGGGGAACAAGGAAATGGCAGATGAGTTGAAGAGGTACTTTGGATCTGTCTTCACTAAGGAGGACACAAACAATCTCCCAAATATACTAGTAGCCAAAGGACCTAGGGTGATGGAGGAACTGAAGGAAATTCACATTAGGCAGGAAATTGTGTTGGGTAGACTGATGGGACTGAAGGCTGATAAATCCCCAGGGCCTGATGGTCTGCATCCCAGGGTACTTCAGGAGGTGGCTCTAGAAATCGTAGATGCATTGGTGATCATTTTCCAATGTTCTATAGATTCAGGATCAGTTCCTGTGGATTGGAGGGTAGCTAATGTTCTCCAACTTTTTAAGAAAGGCGGGAGAGAGAAAACAGGGAATTAGAGACCAGTTAGCCTGACATTGGCAGTGGGGAAGATGCTGGTGTCAATTATAAAAGATGAAATAGCGGCACATGTGGCTATTCTGCCTACACTAGATTAACATACTCCTCTCGCACTACTCAATTATTCCTCACAAGCCACATTCTGCTCAATTGTAACTTGCAAGACAGACCCTTTGTCATAGGAGTCAGTTGAGGAACTTACTTGAATTGCCAATAAGGAGAGTAAATCTTACTATAGATTCTGCCAGGTGTGATTTCAGCGAAGTCCGTACTTAGACATGCATCGTGGAAACATGGTCTTTGACTCACCGAGTCCACACTAGCCATTGTCAGCACTTCACATTAGTTCTGTGCTATCCCACCTTCCCATCCACTCCCTGCACACTCGGGCAAATTACAGCAGTCAATTAACCTACAAACTTAAGCGTCTTTGGGATATGGGAGGAAACCCACGTGGTCACAGTTAGAATGTGCAAAGTTCACACAGATAGCACCTGAGGTCAGGTTCAAACTTGGGCCTCGGGCACTGTGAGACAGCGACTGTACCTGCTGCACCACCGTGCCACAGCAACATTTGTGCGATAATCTCAATGCATTATGAGACCAATATTCAATTTATTTAACCAATTATTTGCCATATAGCTATTGCAAGATGTATTTTCCATCCATGATGATAGCAGATCAGCCTAATTGCTTCTTAAACATTAGGATAGTCCCTGCCTCAACTACCTCCTCTGGCAGCTCATTCCATACACCCACCACCCTTTGGGTGAAAAGGTTAATTCTCAGATTCCTGTAAAATCCTTCCCCCCTCACCTTCAACCTGTGCCATCTGGGTCTCGGTTCCATCCACTCTGTGCGTCCACCCGATCTATTCCCCTCATCATTTTATACATACATGTGTTTTTCTCTAACAATTTGGTTACTTTTTAAATCGGCATAATGTAGAGTCTTTGAGTATTTAAAGATGTAATCAGAATTTCCTGGCAATATTTATTAAACCTATAGGTTCAGGTCGGTTTGATGAATTTAATTTTTAATCATGTTATTAAAAAAAATGCTTTTAGATTAAGAAAGGGAGTATTGAGCATGGTCTTATACCACTTTAGTAAATGAGACAATTAAAAAATTGTAGTTCCATTATTTTATCCATGATCTAAATGTATTAGTTTGATAATTATCACAAGGTACTGATTTTTTTTTTGCATACGCATTGGCAGGATTATCACCGCATAAATACATCCCCCGGGTCCTCCCCCCCCCCCCCCCCCCATCCCCCCCATCCCTTCTCTGGCAGTGGTTCGCCGGTCTTCCCTCTCCGGGCAGGTACTCGTTTCCGGGAAGGCCTGCTGTTTGAACTGCCGGGAGAACAGTGGGGAGGGACCTTCTAGGAATCAAAACTAGGGGTCTAGGACTAGGTCATAGCCTCAGGTTTAAAGGACGTTTCTTTAAGGAGGAGATGAGGAATTTCTAAAGAAATTTCTGACTGAGGGCGGTGCATCTGGAATTCTTTGTCACAGAAGGCTGTGGAGGCCAAGGCAATGGATATTTTTAAGGCAAAGATGCATTGATTCTTGATTAGTACGGATGTCAGGGGTTATGGGGAGAAGGCAGGATAATGGGGTTAGGAGGGAAAGGTAGATTAGCCATGATTGATTCAATGGCCAATTAAATGGTTTTGAAACATTATAACTAGTTGGTTTTCACACAGCCCATTCACACAAATAGCACTCCCATGAAGACTACATCATATTTTTCTATCAAAGCTTCTTCAGAATAAATATTGACGAGCTCAGTAGGGGCATGTCTACTGCTCTTCTTGGAAATCAATGGTATTTCTTACACTTACAGTACCCTACATAATGTTTGGGACAAAAGCCCATCATTTATTTATTTGCCTCTGTACACAATTTGAGATTTGTAATAGAAAACATCACATGTGGTTAAAGTGCACATTGTCAGATTTTATTAAAGGCCATTTTTATACATTTTGGTTTCACCATGTAGAAATTACTGCTGTGTTTAAACATAGTCTCCCCATTTCAGGGCACCATAATGTTTGGGACACATGGCTTCACAGGCATTTGTAATTGCACAGGTGTGTTTAATTGCCTTGTTAATGCAGGTATAAGGAAGCTCTGAGTACCTAGCCTTTCCTCCAGTCTTTCCATCACCTTTGGAAACTTATTACTCTTTAACAACATGAGGACCAAAGTTGTGCCAATGAAAGTCAAATAAGCCATTATGAGATTGAGAAACACGAATAAAAATGTTAAAAATCAGCCAAACCTTAAGCTTACCAAAATCAACTGTTGGAACATCATTAAGAAGAAAGAGAGCACTGGTGAGCTTACTAATCACAAAAGGACTGGCAGGCCAAGGAAAACCTCCACAGCTGATGACAGAAGAATTCTCTCTATAATAAAGAAAAATCCCCAAACATCTGTCCGACAGATCAGAAACACTCTTCAGGAGTCAGGTGTGGATTTGTCAATGATCACTGTCTGCAGAAGACTTCATCAACAGAAATACAGAGGCTACACTGCAAGATCCAAACCACTGGTTAGCTGCAAAAATAGTATGGCCGGGTTACAGTTTGCCAAGAAGTACTTAAAAGAGCAACCCCAGTTCTAGAAAAAGGTCTTGTTGACAGATGAGACGAAGATTAACTTATATCAGAGTGATGGCAAGAGCAAAGTATGGAGGAGAGAAGGAACTGCCCAAGATCCAAAGCATACAATAGACAATAGGTGCAGGAGTAGGCCATTTGAGCCTTCGAGCCAGCACCGCCATTTAATGTGATCATAGCTGATCATCCACAATTAAGCTGATCATACCACCTCATCTGTGATACACGGTGGTGGGGGTGTTATGGCCTGGGCATGTATGGCTGCTGAAGGTACTGGTTCACTTATCTTCATTGATGATACAAATGCTGATGGCAGCAGCATAATGAATTCTGAAGTGTATCGACCCATCCTATCTGCACAAGTTCAAACAAATGCCTCAAAACTCATTGGCCGCTGGTTCATTCCACAGCAAGACAATGATCCCAAACATACTGCTAAAGCAACAAAGGAGTTTTTCAAAGTTAAATAATTCTTGAGTGGCCAAGACAATCAATCACCCGATCTGAACCCAATTGAGCATGTATTTTATATGCTGAAGAGAAAACTGAAGGTATAAGCCCCCAAAGCAAGCATAAGCTAAAGATGGTTGGAATACAGGCCTGGCAGAGCATCACCAGAGAAGACATTCAGCAACTGGTGATGTCCATGAATCACAGACTTCAAGCAGTCATTGCATTCAAAGGATATGCAACAAAATACTAAACATGACCACTTTCATTTACTTGACATTGCTGTGTCCCAAACATTATGGTGCCCTGAAATGGGGGAACTGTGTATAAACACTGCTGTAATTTCTACATGGTGAAACCAAAATGTTTAAAGTAGCCTTTAATAAAATCTGACAATGTGCACTTTAACCACATGTGATTTTCTCTATTACAAATCTCAAATTGTGGAGTACAGAGGAAAATAAATAAATGATGTGTCTTTGTCTCAAACATTATGGAGGATACTGTACCTGTGAGAGCAGCTGACCCCAAGTTTAGCATTTTATTTGAGACGTTAAGCTGTTTTCCAAATTACTTTTCAGTAATTTGCAAAAGTTAATTCAATGTTAATGTTCATGTTTTATTGCATTTTAAAATGAACAATTTTTATAATGTTGCTCTTAAGACATAATAGTCAGTGATTGTTCTGGCTTTTTAATTTTGTGTGTGTGTGTGTGTATCCTTCATTTGGTGACTGATTATTTCACAAATTGTAAGACATTATATTAGATTGACAAAAGTATTAATCCAAATAAGCCGTTTATCATTAGCATGGAAACAGATAACATTGTTATTGCACCTGCCTCAACTACTTCCTCTGGCAGTTTGCTTCATTTACACATCACCCTCTGTGGAAAAAGCTGCCACTCAGGATCCTATTAAATCTTTTCCCCCACACATAAATTATGTCATCTACTTTTTTCCCCAACCTGAGGAAAAGACTATATGTATTCACCTTATCTATTGCATTATACACCTCTATGTGATCACCCCTTAGCCTCTTGCACTCCAAGGTTCAAAGTCCTAGCCTGTCCAACCTATTGCTTTAGCTCAGGCCTTCGAGTCTCGCTGTACACTCCCAGCTTAATGGCATCTTTCCTGTAGCAGGGTGACCAAAACCAAGCACAATATTCCAAGTGTGGCCTCACCAACGTCCTGTACAACAATGACATAATGCCCAACCCTCTACACCCAATTCCCTGACCGATGAAGACCATCATGTCGGAGACCTTCTTCACCATCTTATTCAACCACTCTGCCACTTTTAGGGAACTATGCACAGGTCCACTTCTGATTTTCTGGCACCCTTGGTTGCAGAGCCTTGCCGGAGTATCCGTCTTGCTGGACCAACAGGGGTCACGTATAATAATCCAGGCATGGGACCTTCTCCATGAAGCTGCGGGGAGAAGCACATTGGTGTCAAATTATGGAGACATCGGGTTGCAATAGCAATGGTGGTCGGGTTCGTGGGATAATATGCATCACATTAAAATATCTAAGTTATGGGCTGGACATTGCAGTTTGGGTGAATGTGTCCCGAACCAGGGAAGTAACATTGGCGGTGTCAGGGCGCAAGCTGCTAGTCTTCTCCCTGGGGCGGCGATGAAGTGGGAGAATGATAACTATATTGCGGGTCACCTCCACATCCTCACAATACTCCGAATAGGGCAGAACCAAAGTCCCTTAAAGCTGCATAATGACTTATACTCAGTACCCCACCCTATGAAGGCAACATACCATATGGATTATTTCCCATTCTATCTGCTTGCGTTGCCAATTTCAGGCAGCTATAGGCTTGGACACCAAGTTCCTTTTGTACATTAATGCTGTAAACGTTCTATCCATTAACTGTATACGTTCCCCATGCATTCAACCTCCCAAAGTGCAGCCCCTCACACTTGCTTGGATTACACTCCATCTGTTATTTCTCCACCCATTCCTGTAGCTGATCTCTATCTCGCTGAATATTTTGGCAGCCTTCTTCACAGTCCGTAACTCCAACAACTTGGTGTCATCTGCAAACTTGCTAACCAACCCATCTGCATTTATATCCAAGACTTTTATATATAATCACAAACAACGGAAACCATAATGCGGACCCCTGTGTATCTCCACTGGTCACAGACACTGGTCCATCCACTCCAACCCTCTGTTTTCTATTAGTAAGCCAGTTTTGGATTCATACAAGGCACTGTGTAGCACAATGCATCTTAATCTTCTAGATCAGTCTGCCAGCCGGGAAAATTATCAAATGCCTTACTAAAATACATGTAAACAATATCCACAGTCCTACCTTCATTAAATCTCCTTTGTCAACTTCTCAAAAAACGGAATCAAGTTAGTAAGACATGATCTGCCATGTACAAAGCCATGCTGTCTGTCGCTAATCTTCCAAAGGGAGTAAATCCTATCATGAAAGATCCTCTTCAGTATCTGTGACGTTAGGCTTGGCAGAGTTCTCAAACCTAACCTACTTCCAGTGTTGAAGGTGTATATTCAAGAATTTCTAAATGTGATCACCATATCACAGCCAAATGTATATTAAAACGTATGCACCGGCAGAAATCTTGGGCATATGTGAAGTGGTAAAACAGACTGCACACTGGAAATTAGACACAACAAGCTGGTGCAGCTCAGCGGGTCAGGCACCATCTCTGGAGAAAAGGAACAGGTGACGTTTCAGTGTTTTGACCCTTCTTCAGACTATGTTATTGATTATTGCACTATTGAGTTCTATCGTTAATTGGTAGCTAATGAAGTGTCACAAACGTTTAATAAACATTTAGGCAAGTACATGGACAAGATAGTTTTATTGAGATATGGGTCTCAACCCAAAACATCACCTATTTATTTTCTCCAGAGATGCTGCCTGAGCAGCAGAGTTGCTCCAGCCTTTTGTATCTATCTTCGGTTAAAACAGCATCTGTAGTTCCTACCTGCACTGGAAAATGGATTTGGATTTCCTGGCGCAGGAAATTGTGCAATGGCAGCAGGAAATTGTTTGATTAAAGCGTTCAAAGTAAATATAAACGCTAGATGTCCCGTTTGTCAGCTTGGTGACATTAGTCAAGAGTCAGGAGACATATGTAAAGATAGTACACTAAACGATATAATAAATGAGAGGATAAAAAAAATCAGTGTGTGTATATGCTCTCTCATGATATATGAGATATATAACATCATAATATTACAGGGGCAGGCCTTTTGCCCACAATTACTCTGCCCATTTCAAATTAATCACATCTGCTTGCATGTGGACATATACCACAATTTCCTGCCTGTTTAATTGCTGTCTAAAAGAATCATAAATGTTGCCATCATGTGAGGTCAGGTCCCACCGCCACGGTGGGGTACCATGCAATCCCGTGCTACCTGCTCCAGGGTTGGATAGTCAGCAACTAAACCACCTGGTTTGCCAGGTGAGGAAGGGGGCCGTGGACCCCCAGCAGGACGAAAACCAAGACCTGTCAAAGGACGGATGAGCTTCTAGCGAGCCAACGACCATCACACTTCAGTAGAAGTTGCGATCACTGTCATACATAGCATTGTAAGGCACCGTGCCCATTGATGTTTTCAATGATGATGATGATCATATCTGCCTTCATCACATCCCCAACGGCATGTTACAGGCACCTACCACGCTGTGCAAAAAAAAATTATTTCATGTATCTCCGTTAAACTTTACCCCTTTCACCTTTAATATCACCCCTCAGTCTCAGACGGCATAGAATTAAAATCAAATCCAAGTTTTTGGTTACACTCCCAAAAGAAGTATGTTGTTAAGCTAGAAAGAGCGCAGAGAAGATTTACAAGGATGCTGCCTTGAAGGTCTGAACTATAGGGAGAAGCTGGGCAGGCTTGGACTTTATGCCGTGGAGCACAGAAGGATGAGAGAGGTGTATAAGATCCTGAGGGGAATAGATAGGGTGAATGCACAGAATCTTTTACCCAGAGTAGGGGAATCAAGAACGATAGGTTTTAGGTGAGAGGAGAAATATTTAATAGGAACCTGAGGGGTAACTTATTCACACAGTGGATGGTTGATATATGGAACAAGCTGCCAGAGAAGGTATTTGAAGCAGGTACTATAATAACATTTAAAAGACATTTGGACAAGTATATGGATAGAAAAGGTTTAGATTTATACTGGCCCAACTTTTATACCCAACACCTTGATCAATGAGGGCAAATAGGCTATACACCATCTTTACCACCATATCTAATTGTGTTGCCACCTTCAGGGAGCCGTGCATGGTATGTCAATGCTCTGAAGTGTCCTGCCATTTAATAAAAATTACCGTACCAAAGTGCAACATCTGGATTAAACTCCATCTGCCATTTCTCTGCCCAGATTTCTAACGGGTCTATTATCCTTTGACAACCTTCCTCATTATCCACACGTCTGCCAATTTTTGTGTTGTCTGCAAATTTAATAATTGGTCCATCACCATTTTAGTCAAAATCATATGTATATAGCACAAACCGCACAGGTCCCTGCACTGAATCCTGTAGAACACAACTATTCACAGACCTCTAGACAGAATAAGACTCCTGCACCACTAACCTCGAAATTCTGTGGCTAAGCCAGCTTTGAATAAAATTCCCACTTCTCCGTTACGTCCATTTGTCTTAATCGTCTGGACCAGCTGCCCATGAGTGACCTTGCTGAATACTGTACTGCAATCCATATACAATACAATAATACTTTATTACAGTACAATAATACGTTATCAGACAAGTATGTTTTGCAACATACGAGGAATTTCATTTGCCAAGTCAGTCATACAAATAAAAAGCAACGGAACACACAAAATACATTTTAACAAAAACATCCACCACAGTGACTCCTCCACATTCCTCACTGTGATGGAAGGTGAAAAAAAGTTCAATCTCTTCCCTTCTTTGTTCTATATAGTCAATATCCACCGCCCTACCCTCATCAAAAAAACCCGAGTGTTTGTAAGACGAACCCTTGCCTGCACACCATACTTTACTAAAATTTGTGTATTTGAATTGAATACCAATTTGAACGTGAAATGTGGAAAAAAGACTCTTCTCTCTATTTTTAGTTAAACTGTTTAGTTTATGTTGTTGAATGATGCGATAGTTTTCGAAGCAGAAACGGTTTTGATTTAATGGCAGTGGACTGTACCATTTGATGCTTTAAATAGGTCAGTAAATAATAATAAATGCAGACATTTTGAGAATTAAGGGTATGTGGCATGAATTGTTCAGAATTTTCTTTTCGATGTGGTATGATAAGATTTGTTCTGTCACCTTGTCGTGGAGTGCAGGAATCATTTAATCAATTACTCTAGACTTCTTGCTCCTGACAGGGTAGTTATTGCTCAGTGTGCTATTTTTACAAGCCTATTCGTAAAGGCAAAATCTCTTTCATCACATTAATTTGTGCATGCTATTGAGCTATCATAGGTGTTAATCAGAGACTAATGCACAAGTTGAAAGGGCACGAATGCACTGTATACATGACCAGTTAGCTTGCACATAGAGCAAAAATTCTGCATAAATATTTTGAAAGCACAGTGGAGCCGGACTTGTCCCACCCTAATCATTCCATCTTCTCCCAGCCCCCGTACGGCAGAAGGCACAGAAGCTTGAAAATGCGCACCACCAGACTCAGGAACAGCTTCTTCTCCTTTGTTATCACTATCAGGCTTCCGAACAGTTCTTCCATAGGCTAGGGTGCTGTCCGATTCACCTTAACACCATTGTGGACATTGGACTCTCTGTGGAGCTGATGTGCTACAATGCTGAACAATATATTCTACACTATCTATTCTTGAGTTTGACCTGATTGTATTGATGTATGGTATATCTGATCTGTTTGGACAGCATGCAAAACAAAGTTTTTCACTGTACCTCAGTACATGTGACAATATTAAACCCAAATCCAGCCAGGTTCCTGATTTGAACGTGAATTGACCTGACTATAAGCACCAAGTTCTGGTTGGGCAAATTCTGTACTTTACCCCTTATTCTTAAACTGTGGCCCCTGGTTCTGGACTCCCCCAACATCAGGAACATGTTTCCTGCATCTAGCGTGTCCAAACCCCAAATAATTTTATATGTTGCAATGAGATTCTCTCTCATCTTTCTAAATAACCAGCTATTATAGAATTAGGTATACAAATTAGGAATGTCCTTGCAAGGAAAAGATTCCAAGGCTGCAAGGAAAGCAAGTAGTATGGGTCTTAATTATATGGTTCTTTCAAACAGCCACCACACAAAAGGCCTCCAATAATGTTGGAGTGGTTTGAGTTGTGCTGGGAAAAGTTCCTCAAATAAAAATGGCACTTGTCAAAGCATTATTAACATTCAAACTCTCATGGATTCTGCACTTATCACGACTTAGATATGATGTTACATTGTGAAATCTGCAACAGCTGCACAAAGGTAGTTCAAAAAAGACACAAAGTGCTGGAGTAATTGAGCGGGTCAGGCAGCATCCCTGGAGAAAAGGAATTGGTGAAGTTTTTGGTTGGAAACTTTCTTCAGACTCACGTTTTGGGTCGGAGCCTTTTGTCAGGCCCGAAACATCACCTATTCCTTTTCTCCAGAGATGTTGTATGCCCCGCTGAGTTACTCCAGCATTTTGTGTCTATCTTTGGTATAAACCAGCATCTGCAGTTCCTTCCTGCACATTTGTCGTCCAATGTGGATACCACTAAGTTTCCAATATTGGTTCTGTAGGTTGTGATATTTTTCTGAATTCAAAACACTGAGAAGGAGATTAGCCTGATATATCTATTTTGGATAATGAATATACTATCTATTTTTATACTGTAAACTTAAGAGTTAGATGATTCTATAACATATTATGGGATACCTTTATGACAGGAATAGGAAAGGTTTTGAGGAATATGGGCTAAACGCGTGCAAATGGGATTAGGTTAGATGAGGCATCTTGGTCGGCATTGGTGAATTGGGCCAAAAGGCCTGTTTCAATGCTGACTCTGTCTGTACCCTGTTGGTGGCTCGATTGTAGTCATGTATAGTTTTTCCACTGACCAGTTAGTGTGCAACAAAAGCTTTTCACTATACCTTGGTACACATGACAATAAACTAAACCAAACTATGGATCTATGAATGTAATTAACAAAATTGCTACGTATTAACTTTGAATGTTAAGGAGTTCTTTGAAATGTACTTTTGAAAATCAATTGATGAATCAACCTTAGTTTTCAAAATGACTTGTACAGAGTAAACCATTGTACTTTCAAAATAGTGAATTCATTTATGGCTGTTTTTAACTGTGATATGAAACACAAATGTATAGCATTGAAGTAAAGGGCAACTAAATGGATAAATCGGTGCATTAAACTAATTTTACTAAAAATGGACTATCAGGCTAAACTGACTCTCTCTGAATCATTGCACAGGGATCTGATGATTGTCTGGTGAAGATCTGGACCACGGACGATGGCAGGCTTCTGGCAACCTTGCGTGGGCATTCTGCTGAAATCTCGGACATGGCAGTGAACTATGAAAACACCATGATTGCTGCGGGCAGCTGTGATAAAATCATCCGAGTCTGGTGCCTGCGTACATGCGCACCTTTAGCGGTTCTACAGGGCCACACTGCATCCATCACATCCTTGCAGGTAAAGAGAACCCCTGATGGTATAAGTAATAATAAACTAAATACGCATAATGCAGCATACGTGGATAGGAAAACAGTGGTAGACACAAAATACTGAAGTAACTCAGCGGGTCAGGCAGCATCCCTGGAGAAAACAGATACAAAATGCTGGAGTAACTCAGCATCTGCATCCCTGGAGAAAAGGAATAGGTGACGCTTCAGGTCGAGACCCTTCTTCAAACTTGACCCGAAACGTCAACTATTCCTTTTCTCCAGAGATGCTGCCTTACCTGCTGAATTACTCCAGATTTTTGTGTCTGTCTTCGATGGGAACCAACATCTGCAGTTCCTTCCTGCACATCTTTGGAGAAGCTGGTTAGGTGATGTGTTGGGTCGGGACTAGACTATCCTCGGAGTTCTTCAGAGTCTGAAGAAGGGTCCCGAGCGAAACATCATCTATCCACCTTCTCTGGAGATGCTGCCTGACTCGCTGAGTTAGTCCAGCCTTTTGTGTCCATCTTTGGTATAAACCAGCATTTATTTGCAGTTTATTTTTATTACTTTATGAAGACAGTGATAATGATTTAAATTGAGGCATTTTATCAGAACATTCTTAACCCCAATTCTGAACACAGAGGTCATTCTGAGCAGGGGTCCCGACCCAAAAAGTCATCAAAAATGTTCTCCGGAGATGCTGCCTAACCCGCTGAGTTATTCCAACACTTTCTTTTTTTTTAAATGCAGCCTGACTTGCTGAGCAGTTGCAGAGACTGCTTGACTGAGTTCTTCCAGCATTTCTGGTTTTTTTACACACAAAGAAAGCTGCCATTTGTGCATTTCTTACTAATTTTCATCTAATCATTAGATTGGGTGGAATTGTGGAGAAAATTGCTCGAATAAAAATAGGAAATGCTGGAAGAATGTGGTCAAGATGCATCTTTGGAAATAATAAGAGTTAACATTCCAGGGACTGTAGCCTTTCATCAGAAGGTTTGTTCATTCATCCCTCATTTTAGTGTTTCAGTCGTTTCCAGCTTGAAATTGTTGCTTACAGAAGAGATTTGTAATGATAATAGACACCAGGATTAAAGAAATACAGCTAAATCTTGTGGTTTAGAAAAAAAGGTTAGTATGCTGACATAAAGACTAGATGCTAGAAATCCCCCCAAAAAATGGAAATGCTCCATATTTAGCTTTACTCTGGCGCTGTTATGGCAACATGTTTAAATGCATTATTTTCAGTTGTCTGGTTTGAATCTGGACATCATGTAACACATAATACATTTTATTCCTTGATATTTCCAAAGAAGACTACACTTTTGCCCATCATGTGTTGTGACACTTAACTCTCCAGCTCACATTGTTTAGTTGCTGGAGTGTCAAATTGCTTTGAATCTTCTGCACGATTGCGGGGTGCATTTGCAGTGCAATCTGCAAGAAGTTGCAAGAAAGCACAGTGTCTTCCAGACCAGAGGACTGAACAGTACTGAGACTGACAGCAACCAATAGACAACTCCTGATTTGATGCGAGCACTCCAGAATTGGGTCTCAATTGGTTTGGTCAATTTGTATAATGGTCAACATTTGGCTGCGTAAATCTGGAATAAAGTACACAAACCGCGAAGCTATGGGAATTTGTTTGAAAACCTATCAGGCTCAGTAATGTCCAGGAAAGGAAATCTTCTGTTCTTACCCGATCTGGCTCGTCTACTTCCTCAAGTGGTAGAACCTGTTTCCATGCTGTATCTCTCAAACTAAAAAGCTAAATTAAAGATGTTGCCTGACCTGCTGAGTTAAGGGCCTATCCCACTTGGCTGTCTTTCGCACGCTATTTACGCGACCTGCTAGCGTGTGGGTAGCACAGGGAAGGGCGCATGGAGGAGTGTGGAGGAGTGTGGAGTGATGCGGAGGAGTATGGACTTTGTCCTGCACGAAATCTTCGCGCGCCACTGGCGTAAACTGTCACATAACTGAAGGCCAAAGTGGGACAGGCCCAAGATCCTGGCGTGACGCAACGTCTCGCCTCCAACAACAGCAGAAGCAGGCAAACGATCGTCAGAACTCAGCCTGGGGCTCACAGCCGCTGTGGATCCAGATCCGCCCCCACTCCTACTCCCAGAGCGGGGCCAAGAAGATTGAAGATAGACATAAAATGCAGGAGTAACTCAGTGGGACCGGCGGCATCTCTGGAGGGAAGGGATGGATGACGTTTCGGGTCAAGACCCTTCTTTCAGACTGAAGAAGAGTCTCGACCCGAAATATCACCCATTGCTTCTCTCCAGAGATGCTGCCGGTCCCGCTGAGCTACTCCTGCATTTTGTGTCCATCTTCAAATGACGTCACACGCTCCAGACGGCTGTGCGGGCGCATGATGATGATTGAAAACACACTCAGCAGGTCAACCAGCATCTGTGGAAAGAGAAAAATGGTTAATGTTCCAGGTCAAAAGCTCTTCCTCAGAATTGGGAAAGAGAAAGCTTCCAAAGAGGAAGCATGTGCAAACTGTTAGCACAGTTTACAGAAAATTAAAATCTAGAACAAGTGGTTTACCACAAGGACACCCAAAGAAAATTAGAAGATTAACCCTTTGGAGCGTTGAATATCTTTTGGAACTTGCAGAGGTGTTAATTGCTAAAGAGCCTGTCGGCGTCATATCAATGTCGCCAAAACATTTAGAACATTTCAAAATCCAGCAGTGACAAAAAAAAAAACACCGCGCGTCATACATCATCACGCCGCGCCATACGTCCTCACGCTGCGTATTTTTCTGCGACCTGATACGTCAGTCAGTGGCCGAAAAAGTCATCGTGGGACAGCCCTTAAAGCTTTTTGCTTAACCTCGAATGGCATATTTCTGTTTCAAATAACACCTCAAGTGTAACTTAATACGCATTAATATAAAAACAGAACTTCTGGAAATACTCAGCAGGTCATTCAGCACTTTGGAAAAGAAAAATAAAGCTAACCTTTCAGGTCAGCGGCTTTCCCCCTGAGATTTATTTGCAGCTATTGGAGTAATTGGTTACATAATTCCCGTCCTGAGTTTCTTGAATCAAATCCATAACATCTCCACAATAATGTTATCCTCCCGTTTCTGGCACCATCATGTGTTTGCATGTGTTCTTTAAGCTACTCAAATCCTCTTGCAAGAAATGAACTACTTTGGAGTCAAGCAGCATTTGTGGAGACAAAGGGGTGCGTGACATTTCAGGGGAAGATCCTGAATCAGTCAGGATGCTGCTCGGCCCACTGAATTCTTGCTTTTGCTCCAGATTCCAGCCTTTTAAATGCCACTATTGTATCTGCCTCCACGACCATCCCTGGCAACCCATTTCAGATACCCACTACTCTTTGTGTTAAGTTTTAAATTTGTCTAAAATTCTGTGTGTCCAGCTATTCATTCCCACAGTCACTTAGAAAAGTTTCTTAACTTTGCTTCAAATTTGTTCTTAATTTCTGATTTTTCAACAAAAAAAAAAACCCTGGTAGCCTCACTAGTTTGCATACATGTGGACCATTAGGTGGAGTGGGTGGTGAAGAACCGAGATGTATTTATAGCTCCTCCATTATAGCTCCATGGCTAGTAAACACTTCTGTCATATCTTGCCAATGAAATATCCTGTTGTATGTATCTTTCTAACCATTTTGATGTTGTTGTTTTCCAGTTTTCGCCACTGTGCACTGGCTCTTTGAGGTACCTGTCTTCCACAGGGGCGGATGGCACAATTTGTTTCTGGCAGTGGGATGCTGGCATGTACAAATTTAGGTCAGTAAGTACTCCTTTATTAAATTTGAGAATTAAATTTATGAAACATAGTCATTGTGTCATGCAGCTTGGTAACAGGCCATTCAAACCAACTTGCCCATGCTGACCAGGATGTCACACCTGTCTGCATTTGGCCCATATCTATCTAAACCTATCCTATTCTAACAAGCCCTTCACCTCAACTTACCCACAGCGACCAACATGTCCCAACTGCACTAGTCCCACCTGCCCGTGTTTGACCCATATCCCTCTACACCTATTCTATCCATGTACCTGTCTAAATGTTTCTTAAACATTGTGATAGTACCTGCCTCAGCTACCTTCTCCGGCAGCTCGTTCCATACACCCACCACCCGTTGTGTAAAAAAAGTTACTCGTTAGGTTCGTATTAAATATTTTTTCCCCATCGCCTTAAACCAATGTCCTCTATTTCTAGATTCCTCTACTCTGGGCACGAGACTCTGTGCGTTTACCTGATCTATTTCTCTCATGATTTTGTACACCTCTATAAATTCACTCCTCATCCTCCTGTATTCCATAGAATAGAGTCTGAACCTGCTCAAACTGCAAGCAAGCTGCAGCACAACCTTCCAACTTCTGTACTCAATACTCACAGTGGCGCAGCGGTAGAGTTGCTGCCCTACAGCGCCAGAGACCCCGATTCAATCCTGACTATGGGAGCTGTCTCTACGGAGTTTGTACATTCTCCCTGTGACCGCGTGGGTTTCCCACACACTCCAATGATGTGCAGGTTTGCGGGTTAAATGGCTTCCGTAAATTATCCCTAATGTGTAGGATAGTGCTCGTGTACAGTATGATCGCTGGTTGGCCCGGACTCGGTGGGATGAAGGGCTTGTTTCCATGCCGCATCTCTAAACTAAACTACTAAGAATTTCACGAACACTTATTAGTATTAAGCAATTTGCTATTTGTTGAAAATGTATAGGCTGACTAGAAATGGTTATTATGCTGGTTCTGCTACTCTGCAGCCCAATGGGTTCAAGTGAGAACGGCCAGGAACATCGGGCCTCCGTAGAGGCAATTGCGGTGGCCTCAATAGGCCTGACTTTGGGGTGAACTTGGGGTTGGGGACTGGACATTGTGCCTTCCCTCACAGTGGTATCCATTGTGGGGGGATGATTTTTTTGTCTGTAAGGTAATCCTGTTAGTCTTTGTCCAAGATGGCTGCCGTGAAGGGAGAGTGGACGCTGGCGCGCTTTAGCTGCCGCTGCTCTCTCTTCACATTGTGTTTTTGATTTTTTGTTTTTGGACTGAATTATGTTTTTAATCTGTGTTTCTGTGATGTCTTTATTATTTATTTTATTCTGATTATATGTTCTGATGTCCCTTTGAGTTTGAGTTTAGTTTATTGTCACAGTGAAAAGCTTTTGTTGCGTGCTGACCAGTCAGCGGAAAGACAATACATGATTATAGTCGAGCCATTCACAGTGCATAGATACATGATAAAGAGAAACATAGAAACATAGAAAATAGGTGCAGGAGTAGGCCATTCGGCCCTTCGAGCCTGCACCGCCATTCAATATGAGCATGGCTGATCATCCAACTCAGTATCCTGTATCTGCCTTCTCTCCATACCCCCTGATCCCTTTAGCCACAAGGGCCACATCTAACTCCCTCTTAAATATAACCAGTGAACTGGCCTCAACTACCTTCTGTGGCAGAGAGTTCCAGAGATTCACCACTCTCTGTGTAAAAAATGTTTTTCTCATCTCGGTCCTAAAGGATTTCCCCTTTATCCTTAAACTGTGACCCCTTGTCCTGGACTTCCCCAACATCGGGAATAATCTTCCTACATCTAGCCTGTCCAACCCCTTAAGAATTTTGTAAGTTTCTATAAGGTCCCCCCTCAATCTTCTAAATTCTAGCGAGTACAAGCCGAGTCTATCCAGTCTTTCTTCATATGAAAGTCCTGACATCCCAGGAATCAGTCTGGTGAACATTCTCTGTACTCCCTCTATGGCAATAATGTCTTTCCTCAGATTTGGGGACCAAAACTGTACACAATACTCCAGATGTGGTCTCACCAATACCATGTACTACGTGAATAATGTTTTGTGCAAGGTAAAGTCCAGTAAAGTCCGATTAATGATAATCTAAGGGTCTCCACCGAGGTAGATAGTAGCTCAGGACTGCTGTCTAGTTGTTGGTTGTTGGCAACTTGTGTTGTCTACAAGTGCTTTTACATGTTGATGGTAATGACACATGAAAACATAGATTTAAATTATTTTAAAAATATATTAAATGTTTAATACGCATCTAATTGAGATAAATTAATTGAACATGTTACGTAAAATTAATCTCAGTTGTTGGTCCGAGTGAATGACAGTGGCCATGATGCGTACACCAGCTACAGATGGTGCAAGATCCGATGGGTCAAATGTGGAGCACTCCACTCAGGACATTTGTATCTGCCCCAGGATTCACCAATCAGTCCAGCTGCAGAACCAATGGTCAGATGTAGTAACTTCAACCTGACCGTACTTCTGTGGCTGTAAGACCATAGCGATCTGACCCATTACAGGGCCGTTCGCTCATTGCCATCAACAGAATGCAATCTAGCCCCATGTTTTAACTTGGCATGATTTAGAGATACGGGACGGAAACAGGCCCTTCGGCCCACCGAGAAAGGGCCGAACAGCAATTTCCGTACATTAACACTATCCTCCACACATTAGTGACAATTTACAGTTTTACCTAAGTCAATTAAATGACAAATCTGTAAGTCTTTGGAGTGTGGGAGGAAAATGAAGATTCTGAGAAAACCCACGCAGGTCACGGAGTGAATGTACAAACATCGTACAGACAAGAACCCGTAGTCATGATCGAATCCGGGTCTCTGGCGCTGTAAGGCAGCAACTCTATGGCTGCCCCACCGTGCCATCTAAGTTACTCCAGCACTTAAAAAAAAAAAAACTGCATCTGCTTGCACACACCGGCCAACAAAGTCCCAGCTACACTCAACCCACTTGCTTGCACTTGGTCCATATCCCTCCAAACCTGTCCTACCCACATACCTGTCTAACTGTTTCTTAAACGATGGGATAGTCCCAGCCTCAACTACCTCCTCTGGCAGCGTGTTCCATACACCCACCACCACCCTCTGTGTGAAAAAGTTACCCCTCGGATTCCTATTAAATCATTTCCCCTTCACCTTGAACTTATGTCCACTGGTCCTCGATTCCCCTACACTGGGCAAGAAACTCTGTGCATCTACCCGATCTATTCCTCTCCTGATTTTGTACACCATTATAAGATCTCCCCTCATCCTCCTGCGCTCCATGAAATAGTGACCCAGCCTACCCAACCTCTCCCTATAGCTCACATCCTCTAGTCCTGGCAACATCCTTGGAAATCTTTTCTGAACCCTTTCAAGCTTGACAATATCTTTCCTATAACATGGTGCCCAGAACTGAAAACAATATTCTAAATGCGGTCTCAAAACGTCTTATACACCTG
Organism: Leucoraja erinaceus; assembly: GCF_028641065.1. Classification (NCBI taxonomy): domain Eukaryota; kingdom Metazoa; phylum Chordata; class Chondrichthyes; order Rajiformes; family Rajidae; genus Leucoraja; species Leucoraja erinaceus. The sequence goes on from NC_073381.1 coordinate 82,025,252, forward strand.
CAACATGACCTCCCAACTTCTATACTCAATACTCTGACTGATGAAGGTCAGTGCCAAAAGCCTTTTTGACCACCTTATCTACCCGCGACTCAAGGGACCCCGCACCTGTAGTCCTAGATCCCTCTGCTCTACATCACTTCCCAGAGGCCCACCATTTACTGTGTAAGTCCTGCCCTTGTTCGATACCCAAAATGCAACACCTCACACTTCTCCGTATTAAATTCCATCAACCATTCCTCTGCTCACCTGTACAATCGATCCAGATCCTGCTGCAATCTTTCGCAACCATCTTCATTATCTGGAAACCACTCACTTTTGTATCACCAGCACACTTGTTAATCTTGCCCTGTATGTTCTCACCCAAGCTCTAAGCCCTAAACAAAACAATGCTTTTGCTTGAATTAAGCAATTTTAATACATATTGCAGCAGGCCTTTAAGAAGAAAATTAAAATCTCCATGGATAGGTGCATGGATTGGACAGGTCTGGAAGGATATGGACCAAACGCGGGCAGGTGGGACTAGTGTAGCTGGGACATGTTGGCCGGTGTCGGTAAGTTGGGCCGAAGGGTCTGTTTTCACACTCACTGTATGACTAAAATCAGTCTGTAATATATCTGATTTATAGCTAAAATATATATAAATATATGTAAGACATAAGGTAGACAAAAATGCTGGAGAAACTCAGCGGGTGCAGCAGCATCTATGGAGCGAAGGAAATAGGCAACGTTTCGGGCCAAAACCATTCCTTCGGAATGTCCTCGTATACATTGGGAATATGATAACAAAGTGGTTATATTATAGGATTCATTCTTAGTGCCAACTATGTTGGGACACATTCATGCTTGAAAATACTCTAAAGTTATTTTAAATTCAAGTTGAGTAAATACATTTGAAATAAACTAAAATAATTTACTGAAATAAACAGAGTCTACAAACCCATCTGTTTCACAAATCAAATTTGGGAAAGGAAATCTGCCTGACATATTGGATGTGGCAGTGTTTGATCCCAAATCCGTGATTAGTACGGGTAGCAGGGATTATGGGGAGAAGGCAGGAGAATGGGGTTAGGAGGGAGAGATAGATCAGCCATGAATGAATGGCGAAGTAGACTTGATGGGCCGAATGGCCTCATTTTGCCCCTAATGATTACTAAATTCCTGGATCAAAATAACCTTTGAACAACAGGAACTTTGAGAAGGCAGTTTACTTACTCGTGAATTGTTAGGTTTGGTCTTAAAATGTTGCCATCAGTATTGATATCCAAACTGGTTAGAATATGTGAAAGACTATTAAATATTCATGTGCAACTGGGAGATGGGGGTTGGTTGTGAGGAAGAGGAGAGGATGGGCAGTGTCTGTAAACTTCATATAGGCCAGAGGACAAACCTCCAGATTCAGGGACAGTTTCTTGCTAGCTGTTATCAGGCAACTCCTACCACAACCAGAGAGCAGTGCTGAACTACTATCTACCTTATTGTTGTCCCTCGGACTGTCCTTGATCGGACTTTGCTGGCTTTAACTTGCATTAAATGTTATTCACTTATTATGTATCTATACACTGTAAATGGATCGATTGTGATCATGTATTATCTTTTCTCTGACTGGTTAGCACGCAACAAAATGTTTTTCACTGTACCTCGGTACATGTGACAATATACTGAATTGAATTAAAGGTCGGCTTGAAGTTAGTTGATCTTTGAAAGTACGCTTTCTGTGAAATTTCCAATTGATGATTTAAATATGTTAAAAGAAGTGCTGGTAAAAACATGATTTAAAGAATAGCATATCCTAATGTTATTAAGGGGTGCCACAGTGGTGCAGCGGTAGCGTTGCTTCCTCACAGCACCAGGGACTGGGGTTCGATCCTGAGTACAGGTGCTGTCTGTGCAGCGTTTGTACATTCTCACTGTGAATATGTCTGACATTTTTTCTCACCAAACAGATTCCATAGATAGCTAGGTTTTGGTTTATTATTGACATGTATACCGAGGACCATTGAAAAGTTTTGTTTTGCATGCTATGTGATCAGTTCAGATAATACTACACATAAATTCATTCAAGACAATCTCAAGTATTATAGGCAGAGCAAAGAGGAAGATGCTGAGTGCAGAAAACAGTTCTCATTACAACAGATTTTCAGCCTTGGATTCTAAATGTCCACTTATTGTTAACTGGTTTGTTCAGAGTGCCACTGAATGCAATGACTCTTTTCCACTTCATTCCATGTTGCTATGTTATTGTCCAGATACAAAGCAAGATAATACAATAATGTTGGGAGGCTGATGTGTGGAACTAACTTATTATCCGGATTTGCAAGTGGAGATTTTGTAAATAAATAGTCTTGAGATTTGTCCTGTTGAATCATGGCAGACACAAGCATCAAAACCCTCCTCACCTTCGATTTAGGAAGCTGTGGATTGAATTCTTCTACCTAGGACTCTAATGCACTCAAAGCAATGCTGAAGATCATATTATCTCACGCAGGTGAAACTTTAAACTCCCCCACCTTGTCTACTTCAACTTCAACTTCAATGACCTTTATTTATCCGTTAGGAACTTTGGTTTCTGCAGCCATACAACAAGAAGAAACCATTATACAAGACACACAACCAACTCAATTCACACTGACATCCACCACAGTGAATCTCCTCCCCACTGTGATGGAAGGCAAAGTCTTGTCTCTCCCCTGCTCGCCATCCTCTCCCCATGTTAAAGCCCCCGACGGGTGATGACAGGTCCCGTGGCCGTTAAGGCCGCTCCGGCGATGTAAGTCCCTGCTCCGGGTCTTAATGTTGGAGCCCCTGGCGGGCGATGGCAAGTCCCGTGGCCGTTAAAGACGCGCTGGGCGATGTCACATATTAAGTGGATAGAAAATAATCTGTGACATCATTTTGAAGATAGACACTAAAAGCTGGAGTAATTTAGCCGGTCAGATGGCATCTCTGGAGAAAAGAAATAGGTGACGTTTCAGGTTAAGACCCTTCAGCCGCCCCTTTTCCTATACGGAATGGTCTGTCCTCAACTTTGTTCCTCTTCGCCCCCACATCAATGTGTTCAGGGTCTTCCTCTGCCTCCGTACTTTATTCTATGGGAAGGTCCTCACCACCCAGTGATGACCCCTTCTCCCGTCTTCACCGGTCCCCCTCCTCTTGGGCACCCTGGGCGGCTTTCTACTCTCTTTAGATCTCTTCATTTCTAACTGCTGGCATGACATCAATCGTCCCAACTTTTCCACTCCCCTTACCTACTCTAACCTCACCTAGGAATATGTCCTTCCTACGCATCATTTTAAAGAGCGGATATGAACTCATGGCTGGTATACGCATCTCTCAACCAGCCCTTAAAAATGATCGCGCAAATGGGATCTTATTGGGCACAAATTGACTTGCCTTTTTCTACATTACAGCAGTGACAAGCATGCTCTACGCATTGTCTGTGCACTTCTTTGCAAAGTCTTGAGGTTTTATGAAAGATGATAAATAAATGAAAATCTTCCTTATTTTCAGGGTTTCAGTTCCTCAGCAGCGATTCGTGTGTGAATAAGTAGCAAACACCAAGAACGATCTAACTTAAATTATTTAATTTTATGAGATTATAAAGGTCAATTTTTCTTTACAAATATCTACAAAAATATCAGTAAATGAATTTATCACCATCAAAGTGTTACTGGGTTATCAACCAAAATGTCCTTTATGGGATGGGATGTAATTTCTGAATACCTACTGACAGACACTGCTTGAAATGCACAATGATGCATGAAATACATCATGAGACACATATCATTGAGCGTGCAGTTGCTGGAGCTGGGAACGCCCTGAAATATTGGGTTGTTCTGCAACTATAATCTAACTTCTGACACTAGAGTTTCGATTGCACATTTTAAATTGAAGTTTCAGTGAAAGATGCAAAAAAATGTTTGCATTCAGGAGACATTAGTCATTGGTTTAGTTCATTGTTGTATGTGCTGAGGTATAGTGAAAAGTTTTTGTTGCAAGGTAACCAGTCAACAGAAAGACAATACATCATAACAATCAAGCCATTCACAGTGTGCAGATACATGATAAAGGGAATATTGTGAATAACATTCAGTGCAATTAAAGTCCAATCAAAGATAGTCTGAGGGTTTCCAATGAGGTAGATAGTAATTTGGGACTGCTCTCTAGTTGTTGATAGATTGATGCATGTAGGTAAAATACATGTTTTTATGAAAGGCTTTAATAATACCAGTGGGGTTTTAAGTTTTTCCAGACTTTCCGCTTAGAAATTCAACTCATTGGCACCATTTATTATGCAGTTTTAAGGTACCAAACTTGGAGCAATATGTTCACTGTGCCGAAGGGTCTGTTTCTGTGCTGCAACTTTTACTCATTCGAAGGATGTTAATGTAAATGCAGTGAATGCCTATGCAAGTGAGCCAAAGAGGCAGATTTTGACATTGAACACTGGGTAGTACTGAATGGATGAATGAATGAATGAATGAATGAATGAATGAATAGGTTTGAATGAATAAGTTTATTGGCCAAGTATTCACATACAAGGAATTTGCCTTGGTGCTCCGCTCACAAGCGACAACATGACATACAGTGACGGTTAAGAATGATCCATAAAACATTAAACATTAATAATAAAACATTATTGAATAAACATGCAAATTAAATAAAATACCAGATCAAAGGGAGGCTACAGATTTTTGGTTGTTGAGTAGAGCTACTACTCGTGGAAAAAAAACTGTTTTTATGTCTGGCTGTGGCAGCTTTGACAGTCCGGAGTCTCCTTCCAGAAGGAAGTGATCAAAGAGTTTGTGGCCAGTGAGAGGGATCAGAGATAATCTTACCCACCCGCTTCCTGGCCCTTACAGTATACAGTTTGTCAATGTAGGGAAGGTTGCAGCCAATAACCTTCTCAGCTGATCGGACAATTCATTGCAGCTTCCGGATGTCGTGCTTGGTGGCTGAGCCAAATCAGACCATGATGGAGAAGGTGAGGACAGACTCTAAGATGGCCGTTTAGAATTGGACCATCATTGCCTGTGGCAGATTGTGCTTTCTCAGCTGCCGCAGGAAGTACATCCTCTGTTGTGCCTTTTTGACTGTGGAGTCGATGGTAGCCCCCCCACTTAAGGTCGTTGGAGATCATCACCAGGAACTTAAAAGACTCCACAGATGTGACTGTGTGACAGATGTGAAGTGGTAACAGCAGCCATTTTGGAGTTTGGCACTTCAGCTAATGCTCTTTCTTAACCTGCCACAACTGGACACACAAACACCGACCTCCCAGCCTCCCAGGGCCACTTGATTGCGTTGATTGATGGATGATTTCTTCAGCCTGGTTGGTATGACATTACAAATGTTGGTGCCACAGTACTTGTTTCATGTGCAAGAATTTACAGGGACTGATGTGGCAAGAGCTGAAGGGCATTTTGTTGATGTCTATACAACTTTATTTGGTGGCGATTGATGGGGAAACGAGCTGCTACAGTCTGAGCTGATAAACAGGCCCTTCGGCCCAACTTGCCCATCCCAGCCAACATGTCCCAGCTACACTAGTCCCACCTCCCTGCGTTTGGCCCATATCTAAACCTGTCCTATCCATGTACCTGTCTAAATGTTTCATAAACATAGTGATGGTACCTGCCTCAACTACCTCCTCCAGTAACTCATTCCATACACCCACCACTCAGTGTGAAAAAGTTATCCCTCAGGTTTCCTTTCCCCCCATCACCTTAAACCTTAAAACTCTGGTTCTCGATTCCCTGACTCTGGGCAAGAGACTCAGTGCGTCTACCCTCTGTGATCCTGAGGCTTGGGGCGCAGGTGATAGAATGAAGCATTTTTGGTACATTCACTGACCTTGAACTCCTGCCGTGAGGTCAATGAAGTTCTTGTGACGTCGTGTCTGGGTGAATAGATGTGTGCTCCTGACATTGAACTCTGCAATTGTCCGCTTCCACTGCTTGCTTTGTGTGTGTGTTTGCTGGACCTTTGCTGGTCCTCTGGTGTCACAGGGCAATAATTTTATACCTCCATGAAGATTTCTAATTTCTGGAACGCCTTTGTGATGAGTTTTGTCCATCTTGCACCATTGTCCCTGGATCATATTTACTTCCGTTTGACAACTACATATTGCTCTAGCCAGAGTCTATATCAGTTCTGCACCCACCACATCGTTCCCAACCATACCAACAACGAGAAAGCAGTACTGTGCTATCATCTACTTCATTGGAGACCCTCGGACTATCTTTGATCAGATGTTACTGGACTTTACCTTGCATTAAACATTTTTCACGATATTCCCTTTATCATGGATCTACACTATGGATTGTAATCATGTATTGTCTTTCCGCTGTCTGTTAGCAAGCAACAAAAAGCTTCTCACTGTACCTCGCTACATGTGATAATAAACTTTACTCAACTCAACTCAACTCTGAAGAAGTTTTCACCTGAAACGTCACCCATTCCTTCTATTCAGAGATGCTGCCTGTCCCGCTGAGTTACTCCAGCATTTTGTGTTGTATCTTCAGTGTAAACCAGCAACGGCAGTTCGTTCCTACTCAATTCAACTCATACCATTAACATGTGTCCATAGCTAGTTATATGTTGCTGACTACGTTTAATTGGAGCTGGCCATTTATGATTTTATGATATGACCGGCTTATTGCTTAGACCTGGTCGGTTGCTGAAATCATTGAAATGAAAAGCCAGCATTGTGTTGGTGTTGTGCCTGGAGACAAAAATCTTGGATCAATTTTCTATTGCAATTGCCAGCCTCCATTTTTACAGACTTCGATATTTATGTATCTATAGGTATTTGTTGCAATTGTGTGGTTCTCTTTATGGTATTTTATTATGCTTCCATGGTTACTTAATTAGCAGGATACAGCTCTCTTGCTTGTCATGTGGCTTTTATCTTTGAATTGTTTTTTCAAAGAGTTCACAGTCGCATCCATATTTATGAAGCACAGATTTTTAATGCTAAACACACTTTTGATTTCAGATCTAATTCCAGGCCATAATGACTAGTTTCATGGTATCCAATTTCTATAGCATAATAATTATTGTAATGTCTGAGCACTTTAAAAATGTGTGTTAAATTTACATAAAATTAACAACCTCCTGAGTTAGTCAGCCCATACTAATTATTGCTGACTGTCAACTTCGAGTTTTCATAATATTAACATCCAGGAGGGGAGAAAGTGCTCACCAATCTAAAAATCAAATGCTTCAGTTTTTAAACAGCTGTTTTAAACCGGAGTAATTACAATCATATCTCAATGTTGTTCTATTTTTACTGCAGTCATCGACCAATTAAGTTCACTGAGCGCCCAAGGCCTGGAGTCCAAATGATTTGCTCTTCATTCAGTGCTGGTAAGTGACTTTGCCAGTTTTGATTTTTTTTCCATTTTGGTGGCAGTAATCATTTTTAAATTTCAGTATAATGGTCGGTTTCAAATGTATGTTCGCTCATAATTCAGTATGGTTGAGTTTTTAAGAAATAGTTGTTCCGAGTATGGAGAATATTGGCTGTGTGAACATTTGATTCTGTGTATAGGTAAATAGATTAGTTTAATTTAGAGATACAGCATGGAAAGAGGCGCTTCGGCCCACCAAGTCTGCACCAACCAGGAATCCCCGCATATTAACTCTACCCTACACACACTAGGGAAAATGTTTACATTTATAACAAGCCAATTAACCTGCAAACCTGTATGTCTTTGGAGTGTGGGAGGAAACCGGAGATCTTGGAGAAAACCCAGACAGATCACGGGGGGAATGTGCAAATCCTGTACAGACAGCACTTGTAGTCAGGATCGAACCCGGGTCTCTGGCGCTGTAAGGCAGTAGCTCTACCATTCCGTCACCGTGCCGCCCGGAGGTACTTTAATTTCACATTTGTTGATGAGGATAATTACACAGATTGTGCAATGTTGCAAAATGATGTCTGTGATTTCTCCTTTCCACTCCACTTCCCCGACACCCCAACCAAACGGAAATATCATCAAAGAACCAATTCTGTTCTTGTCTTCTGCATAATAATATATCTGTAATGTTGATGAAATTTCAATATTTACATTTTTTGCTTGTGGTGACTTGATGCTTGCAAATTATACAAATTAGCTGCATGGAGAAAAGTGTAGGGCAGCTAGTTCAGATATATATATATATATATATATATATTATATATTTTATATATGTTTGCTTGAGATGTATTGAATGGAATCAAATTGGAAAATACAGCACGGAAACAGCCCCTTTGGCCCATTGTCCACACTAGTTTTATGTTATTGCACTGTTGCATCCACTCCAAACACACTAGGGCAATTTAAAGAGGCCAATTAAAATGAATGAATGAATAACTTTATTGACCAAGTATTCACATACAAGGAATTTGCCTTGGTGCTCCGCCCACAAGTGGGAGGAAACTGGAGTACCCGGAGGAAATCACACATTCACAGGAAGAATGTGCAAACTACACGCAAACAGCACCCGAGGTCTGGTTGGAACCCGGGACTCTGCATAGTGAGGCTCCCCTTGTTGCGGCCATATCCTCAAACGTTTAAATATTGGTGTACAAGACTACTTGCAAGATAATTGAAGCTACAGCTTCTGAACAATCCTTCTGTAACCTAGGCTGCTTTCCCATTCACCACTACCTCATTGCGGACATTGGTCTTTGGCGAGGGAACTGGCGTGCTTCAGTGTTGAGGATTATATCCTGCACTCAATATATTCCGCTTTGATCCACCTATTATACTAAGTTTGCCTTGATTGCATTTATGTATAGTATTACCTGATATGATTGGATAGCATGCAAGACAAAGCTTTTCACTGTAGCTTGGTGCATATGATAATAATAAACCTCAATGTAAAGATGTTTTAGGAAGGGAAGGGAAATCAATCCATCTGCAACACACATTAGGACATTTCTTTAACCAGCAATGAAGCTTTGCGACATTGATAACTGAGAACAGATTGTTCAAGATCGTTAGGCATGGTGCACACTAATTAATAGCGGCCCATTTGAAACATGCTGCATCAGTCATTCTGAAGCCAGGAAAAACGTTCATCTGGCCAATTGATCCAAACAGCCATAATGTCTTGTCTCACCTGTACGAAAGTCAGAAAGTAAGCAGATCATCAAAATTGCGGTGCTTAGTGGCAGCTTTCAAAAATTTGAAGTGTAATAAAATTGGCAATGATTGCTGCCTGTCAACGGTTACTCAGTAATGCATCAAGAAGAGCTGCTACCTTGCAGCTCCAGTCCAGACCTGGGTTGATTACTGTTATTGCAGTACTATTACTGCACTACTATTTATTGTCTATTTATTTGGCTGTTTGGCTTTTGTTTTGTTGTTTACTGTGGGTTTTACAGAGTAACGTATGTTCACATATCTGTGGCACTGCTGTAAACAAGAATTTTGTTCTTTGGTTTCAGGATCCTTAGTAGAGGGTGGTGAATCTGTGGAATTAATTGCCACAGAGGGCTTTGGAGGCCAAGTCAATAGATATTTTTAAGGTGGAGATTGATAGATTCTTGCTTAGTACGGGGTCAGTAGTTATGGGGAGAAGGCCGGAGAATGATGGTGAGAGGGTAAGGTAGATCAGCCATGATTGAATGGTGGAGTAGACTTGATGGGGCTGAATTGCCTGGTTCTGCACCTACAGCTTATGCACTATGGCATATGACAATAAAACACTCTTTGATTTCTGACCTCTGCTCTATGTGTGTAGTTAGCACATTCTTGCTTTGACTGTGTTGCTTTCCTGTGTGCTCCCATGTCTCAAATAGATGTGGCGTGGTTGCTTATTTGGCCACTCCAAGTTAATACTAGTATGTCAGTAAGTGGTAACATCTTGGGAAAATTGATGGGAATGTGGGGTGAATGAGATTGGTGCAAATGGGTACTTCACGGTCAGATCCAGTCAATAAATGGTCAGTTTCTCTGCTCTGGACTCTAATTCCTGAATGCATATAAATATCTAATAAATTGCAGTGTAAAGGTGACATACTAAAAATGCAAATATATTCAGGAACTGCAGCTCTATGAATTTGTGCTTTTACACTTGACGCAATCTTACAAACATTACAGGAAATATTTTGCTTTAAAAGTTTTCCCTGACATTTGTAGGTTTCCATTATTGATTTTCTACATTCCTGAGAGTGTGATGCAGAAGTCAGTTCCTTTTCTTCCTCAAACATAAAGTGTTGTCATTTTGAAGGCCAATAACTTTTTATTGAAATAGTATTACACTTATTCCATTATGTGCTCTGACGGCATAAGAGAAAAGAATATAAAACAAGCTGCTGAATGACTTTGTGATCGACGAGACAGTGATACTGTAAAATACCTGCATTATTTCCACCAACCATTGAATGGAATTAGCATTAATTTCAAATGAAATATGGTGGAATAGATTGCTGAGATTATCCTGGGAATTTTTCAAGGCTGTAATGGTGGAGTTAAGAATTGGTTGGTTCATCCAAGAACTGGCTGGATGAGAAAGACCAGGATTTGATGGAAGACTGATTATTTCCTTTTGAGTGCTTGTAGAGATGTAGTCGAATAAGACCTTTAATGTGTCGCAGCATCAGTTTAGTTTAGATATATGACGTGGAAACAGGCCCTTCAGCCCATCGAGTCCGCATCGACCAGCGATCCCCGCACATTAACACTATTATACACACACAAGTGACAATTTACATTTATACCAAGCCAATTAACCAACAAACATGTACATCTTGGGAGTGTGGGAGTAAACCGAAGATCCTGGAGAAAAACCATGCGGTCACGGGGAGAACGTACAAACTATGTAAAGACAAGCACCCTTAGTCAGGATCGAACCGGGGTCTCTGGCGCTGTAAGGCAGCTACTCTGCCACCGTGCCGCCCTTTACTTGTCATCATCAATCTACTTCTCTTTCCTGGTTCTTCACAACCTTTCTGTTTACTGCATCAAAGATGGTCGCCTAATTGGCGAGTGTCAAGAGTTAAGAGAGTTTTATTGTCACGTGTCCCAAATAGGACAATGAAATTCTTGCTTGCTGCAGCAGAACAGAATATGTAAACATAATCCAGAACGGGAGATCAAAGTTCACTGTGTCAATAGACCATATACACACAATAATAAACAGATAAAGTGCAATAGTAATAATAGACTGCTATTGTTCAGAGCTTATTTGATATCATGTTTAATAGCCTGATGGCTGTGGGGAAGAAGCTGTTCCTGAACCTGGATGTTACAGATTTCAGGCTCCTGTACCTTCTTCCTGATGACCATGTCGGCGGACGAGGAGCGGGTGGTGACCCGAGATACCGACAGCGGGCGGGCGGAGACGGAGAGAGACAGAAAGATAGAGAGGGGGCCCGCTCAGGTGCCCCGGGTGCTTGCCAAGCCGGGCAAAAAGGCATGGCTTTTCGGTTGCCCGGTGGGACTGGGTTGCCATTGGCAACCGGACAGCCGCTAATTTCGAGCCCTATAAACGCTGAGCTGTAGTCTATGAACAACAGCCTGACACACGAGTTTTTGTTGTCCAAGTGGTCCAGAGCGGAGTAGAGACCCAGTGAGATCGCATCCACCTTTGACCTGTTGTGGCAGTAAGCGAACTGCAGTGGGTCGAGGTTCTTGTCGAGGTAGGAGTTGATATGCGCCATAATCAACCTCTCAAAGCACTTCATCAACACAGACGTTAGTGCCACTGGTCGATAGTCATTGAGGCACGTCACCTTGCTCTTCTTGGGCACTGGTATAATTGATGCCCTTTTAAAGCAGGTGGGAACCTCAGACCTCAGATGTGAGAGGTTGAAAATGTCCGTAAAAAACTCCAGCCAGTTGGGCCGCACAGGTTTTTAGAATACGACCGGGCATACCATCAGGTCTAGGCGCTTTTCGAGGGTTCACCCCTCTGAAGGATTTCCTGACTTTGGCCTCAGTGACTGAGACTGAAATGCCATCACAGCGAATAGGGGCCTGGGAAGGCACATCAGTGTTCTCCCTATCAAAGCGTGCGTAAAATGCAATGAGCTCGTCAGGGAGTGATGCTTTGCTGTCATCTGAGTTGCCTCCTGATTTTGCCTTGTAGGAGGTGATGGTATTCAAGCCTCGCCACTGTTGCTGAACATCCGTCTCACCCTCCAGCTTTTTGACCTTTTTGATGGCCTTACCAAGGTCATATCTGGACTTCTTGTAGACCTCTGCATCGCCAGACCTGAATGCCCGGGATCTGGTCTTCAGAAGAATGTGGATTTCATGGTTCATCCAAGGCTTCTGGTTAGGAAACACTCAGAATGTTTTTGTTGGGACACAATCCTCCACACATTTCCTTATGATGTCTGTAACAACTGTGGCATATTCATTCAGGTCTGTTGAACATTGAACGAGTCCTTGAACATTTCCCAGTCTACTGACTCCTAGCAGTCCTGGAGTTCCTGTAAATAATACTTTGATGGTTATGTATGCATTACCTCAGTCAAGGTATTTAGAAGTGAAATCTATCTAGGCTGCAGTATTTTCTTCTCAGGTTTGTGGTTCCCACATGCATCATGATCAACATTAAACTGAGTGGGGAAAGAAAAAATGATGGCAATGTGATGAGTATTATTTCACTTGTTGAGCTGTTTGCGTTTCACAGGAGATGGAAGGCAGAACAAAATGGTTTCAGTTTATATTGTGTGAAAGATGATAATTAAAAGAATTCTCCTTTGGATGCAGCAAATGCCGCCAGTCACCTGTCTCTTCCTTTTCAGGTGGAATGTTTTTGGCAACTGGGAGCACAGATCACATTATTCGAGTTTACTATTTTGGGTCAGGGCAACCTGAGAAAATTTCAGAGTTGGAATTTCATACTGTAAGTACCTTTGTTGTAAGAAAAATAATGACATTTCTGTGGAGCATGCCTTGAGCATGGAATAATGAAAAACAATGTGTAATTATAGATGATAAATGTAAAAAATCTAACTTGTTAAACATAATCAAAAATTCACCAAGGTGAGCTATTTGGTGCATCCCAAATAATTACCACTCTTTAAATAATGCATGCTCAATTATCTTTAAAAAAATTTCAACGCCGTCTGTTTTACTGCCCTTTCAGTCAATGCAATCCTAATCATTAACATTCCTCTAAGTAATAATGCTCCTCGATGTGAAAGTGTATCTTCTAATTATTCTTCTAACTCTTGCACTTTATCTTTGGCTGGCTGCTGCCCCATTTGCCAAAGGGAAGTGTTGATCTCTCCTCGTTCAATCAAAATTTCCCCTGGTATTCAATGTCGATATTCAGGTCTCTGCATGAACTTGTCTATTCTAGGAAAAAATAATCTTAACTCTCCATTTTTCTCAAGAGTTTTCCATTTATAGTGTAGGAAGGAACTGCAGATGCTGGTTTACACTGAAGGTAGACACAAAATGCCGGGGCAACTCAGCATGTCAAGCAACATCTCTGGAGAATCCCCCATTTATAATCTCCCACTTATAGCATTGTCATTGTAAACCCTCTGAACACTCAAACAGACTTCCTTTTACTTCCAAAATTGTGGTACTCAGAATTATACACACTATTTCATTCGAGATTTAGGAAGTGATTCACAAAGGATTGGCTTAATCACTATATTTTCTGTAAATTCACATTTCCTGTTTACAAAGACAAAATTCAAGATTTGTGAATTTGCTCACTCTCCAAACTTAAATCCAGTATTTTTCCTCAAGGCAAATTATCCCCCAAATCTCCACAATAAATGGCATTTGACACATCTTTGCCCACTTGAATCTTTCTTACATCAAATTGCTGCATTTCCCAGATGAAAATCATTAACTAATTTAAAAATTGTACTGTCTGTAACCGCATAACAAGTGAGCCAATGCTCCTTCTACTGATTTCCTAATGCAAGCGATAATCTGTAATATATTACAATTGCAGTGAAGGCTAATGAATTTAGTTGGAAATTGCATTGGAAACTCTTTGGTCTGACTCTGCTAATGAGGAAAGCCAATGGGGAAACATTTTCTCGCATGTTTCATTGATTATTGTTGGCATGGTTGCCAGATGGGTCTTGAAAGAATTGTGACTTAATGTTTGTAGAATGCCAAGTCTACAGAGTGACTGGTGAGAAGAATAGGAGTTTGCACACATGTAGAAATTAAATTTCGCAAATTCAAATGTGACTTAAGATAATGTGATGAATTAAATGCTTAAAACTAATTTAGATAGTGATTTAGATTAAATTCGCTTGACTGTCGAAAGTTTGATTTTTTATAGAGCTTCACGTGTGGGGAAAGACAACTGACTTGTCTCCTTCTCCTTTGCCAATTTTCTTCCCCTGCTTCCCTCACTCTGCCCTCTCTCTTTCTCCCCTTAAGGGCCCGCCCCACTTTCACGACCTAATTCACGACCTTTTTTACTCGTGGACATTTTTCATCAGGCTAGAAAAACGCCCCGACCTACTTGATGCGACGAGTACCTCCGTCTAGCATCACAACCTACCTACGATCTACCTACGACCATGCTGCGAGTATGGGTCAAGGGGAAACTCGGCAGAGGTCGTGAATTAAGTCGTGAAAGTGGGACAGGCCCCGTACTCCACCTCTACAAAAATCTTCATGCTTATTGCACTTTTTTGGGTCTGTTTTTAACATTTTACCCAATCTTACCCTCGGTTGCTGTGACAAAGACAGGTATGATATAGGTGTATAAAACCATGAGGGGAATAGATAGGGTGAATAGAGAGGGGATTTTTTTCACACAGAGGGTGATGGGTCTACGAAAAGATGTGCCAAAAGAAGTAGTTGAGGCAGGTACAATAGCAACATTTAAAAGACAATTAAACAGGTACAGAGATAGGAAAGGTTTATAGAGATATGGGGGAAATGCAGTTAACTGGGGCTAGCTTTGATGGGGCATCTTGGTGAGCATGGATGAGGTAGGCTGTGTAGGAAGGAACTGCAATACTGGTTTACACCCAAGATAGACACAAGATGCTGGAGTAACTCAGCGGGACAGGCCGCGTCTCTGGTGGAATGGGCGACGTTTCAGGTTGAGACTCATCTGAAGAAGGGTCTCAACCCGAATCGTCACCATTCCTTCTCTCCAGAGATGCTGCCTGCCCCGCTGAGTTACTCCAGCATCTTATTTCTGTCGCCGTATGATTATTATTATTTACCATTGGTTTTAAAGACCAAATTTTGTCCACTTACATAGATGACAACTGTGTGTTAAATAATTTACCACGGTTGGATTTGCATAAGTAAGATTGTGCTATGTTGGCAAATGGGGCTCCTGCTTGTACATTTTGTTGCAGGAATGGTTTAAAAGCAAGGAAGAACATTTGTTAATTATGAAGGGACATTCAAGGGAGGGGAGAGTAGAAAGTATTCTGGACCTCATTATTTTCTGGTATAGAGCCAGCAGGGGTGATGCATTGCTGAACGCACCCTGTGGTAAAAGGATCTCTGTGGCTTCTTTCAAGGTTTTCGGATGTTGGGGGATTTGACATTGCATCTTGTCATCGACTTGATCAATTTACTTCTGGCCCCAGGAAAGTTATTTACAGGCTGATTGACATGATAAAATATAAATTAGAATGTCATCCCAAGTACATCTGGAATGCTGATAGAGAATCAACGTTCTTGTAACCTGTATCCTATCTTTAATTGTTTGTAAAATTGAAAATCTGACATTGTTTTTTATTAAGAAGTTATCAATGCTTAATTTAAGAAAAGCAAACATTAATTACATCTAATTTTAGTTCCTGTTTATATTTTTGTTAGGACAAAGTTGACAGTATTCAGTTCTCCAACACAAGTGACAGGTAAGAATAAACATGTTTAAGAAATAACTGCAGATGCTGGGTAAATCGAAGGTAGACAAAAATGCTGGAGGAAATTCAGACTGAAGAAGGGTTTCGACCCAAAACTTTGCCTATTCCTTCTCTCCATAGATGCTGCCTCACCCGCTGAGTTCCTCCAGCATTTTTGTCTACCGTAAGAATAAACATGCTGCTTTCAATTATTCTAGTTGCTAGACCCTTAAATTGTGTGTTATCAAATGATTTAGCAGGTTGAGTGCTGCCTCACAGCGCCAGCGACCCTGGTTCAATCCTGACCTCGGGTGCTATTTATGTAGTTTGCACGTTCTCCCTATGATCTTGTGGGTTTTCTCCGGGTGCTCCGGTTTCCTTCCGCATCCCAAAGACATGCCGGTTTTTAGATTAATTGATCTCTGTAAATTGCCCTAGTGCATCAGCTGTAGATGTGGAAGTGGGATCAGATAGACCAAGTGTCAACTGGTGAATGATGGCTAGCATGGACTCGATGGGCCAAAGGGCCTTTTTTCCATGCTGTATCTCTAAATTAAACTAATACGAATGTAAATTGTTTGCTTTATAAAATGATGTTAACATCTGTCATAAACTGATCCATCAGCAGTCCAGCCTTTATTACAAACAGAACGTGTTCAGCAAGTCAGGCCACATCTGTGGACAGCAAAACGTAATGGTTCACATCAAAAAATATTTGTCAGAACTGGGGGGAAAAGGACAAACAACTTGCTTTTTAAGTTGCAGAGATGGTGATCAAGGAAGTCAAGTCAAGAATGTTTAATTGTTAGTGTACGAAGGAGCTGCAGATGTGTACTGACAATGGAACAATTACATTCTTACTTGTATCGGCATGGCACGTCTGTAGATGCGATACACATAGATAATATATGAAACAAATTAGGACAAATTAATATCTTTTTCAGGTGAGGTCAAGTTGCTGTAGTGAACACAAACAAAACAACATATAAATGTTTTGTAATTGTGAGTTCAAGGAAATGCCCTACAGATCAGACTGTACCGAGGAAAGAGAAAAACTGAGTCAATTTTACAAAGGGGACAAAGGACATTTATTGTCATATACACCATTTCTGGTGTAGTGAAATTTGAGTTGCCATTTGCAGCACACCAATAAAAGTAACACACCCCCTTAAAGAATAAAACGGTAACCAATAGCAGAATTGGTCAGTTATGATACAGAAGCAAAGAAAATAGAAACATAGAAAATAGGTGCAGGAGTAGGCCATTCGGCCCTTCAAGCCTGCACCGGCATTCAATATGATCATGGCTGATCATCCAACTCAGTATCCTGTACCTGCCTTCTCTCCATACCCCCTGATCCCTTTAGCCACAAAGGCCACATCTAACTCCCTCTTAAATATAGCCAATGAACTGGCCTCAACTACATTCTGTGGCAGAGAGTTCCAGAGATTCACCACTCTCTGTGTGAAAAATGTTTTTCTCATCTCGGTCCTAAAAGATTTCCCCCTTATCCTTAAACTGTGACCCCTTGTTCTGGACTTCCCCAACATCGGGAACAATTTTCCTGTATCTAGCCTGTCCAACCCCTTAAGAATGTGGTAAGTTTCTATTATATTTCTGTAAAATATATTACATGAGATGGATTGCATCGATTTGATGCAGACAGTCTCCACTGCCAATGCACAAATGAAAACTGGTAAATGATTTCTCATTCCGGAAACCAATGATCAGTTCCTTGATAGACACAAGATGCTGGAGTATCTCAGTAGGTCAGGCAGCATTTCTAGAGAAAAAGGATGGGTGATGTTTAGGGTTGGAACCCTTCTTCAGACTGAAAGTAGAGGGGAGGGATTTCTTTGAGTCTGAAGAAGGATCTCGACCCGAAACATCACCAACACATTTTCTCCAGAGATGCTGCCTGACCCGCTGAATTACCCCAGCTTTTTGTGCCGATCTTTGGTGACTTCTTTTGTTTTGTTAATGTTGAGTGAGAGCTTGAAATAACAGCTTGCACAAGTTTCACTTCTGAATAAGTAGACACGAGGAACTGCAAATGTTGGAATCGTGCATTGAATTCAAATTGTTGGAGTAACCTAGCAGGTCAGCCAGCATATCTGGAGGACATTAATTGGTGACCTTTCGGGTTGGGAACCTTCTTCATAGCCTGGTGGATTCAATATTATCTGAATGCTGCAATATGCTGAGAGAGAGAGGATGACATTGTGTTTCATAAGCTTATTATTGTCTTTGTTATTGTAGTGCAGAAGGCCACAGACAATGAGAGAGGTTGTAAGAACAGGGCTCTGTGGGAAGGGGAGTAGTTAGTGGACATTAGTGGAATCAAACATGACAGCTTTGTTTCTCTTTTCACTGATGCTGCCTGACCTGCTGAGTGTTTCTAATGTTTTGTGCTTTTATTTCAGATTTACAGAATCTGCAGGTTTTTTGGTTGTCTGCATTGCCATTTTTCTTAACAGAGAATAAATAACCTTGCACACCTCAGTTAATCACACTTTGAGGATTCACCTTATTGCCTTTAATATTCCTACCATTTAGACTTTGGAGATGCAGCGTGGAAACAGGACTTTTGGCCCACCAAGCCCATGCTGACCAATGATCACCCCATAAATTAACACTATCCTACACACTAGGGACAATTTACAGAAGCTGGTTAACCCACCAACCTGTACGTCTTTAGAGTGTGGGTAGAAACCAGAGCACTGGAGAGAAACTCTGTACAGACAGCACCCGCAGTCAGGATTAGAAACATAGAAATTAGGTGCAGGAGTAGGCCATTCGGCCCTTCGAGCTTGCACCGCCATTCAATATGATCATGGCTAATCATCCAACTCAGTATCCCGTACCTGCCTTCTCTCCATACCCCCTGATCCCCTTAGCCACAAGGGCCACATCTAACTCCCTCTTAAATATAGCCAATGAACTGGCCTCAACTACCCTCTGTGGCAGAGAGTTCCAGAGATTCACCACTCTCTGTGTGAAAAAAGTTCTTCTCATCTCGGTTTTAAAGGATTTCCCCCTTATCCTTAAACTGTGACCCCTTGTCCTGGAAGGGGTTGAACCTGGGTGTCTGGAGCTTTTTGGTTGGCTGCATTGAATAGGGAATAAATACCCTTTTAGACCATAGTTGATCGTTCTTTCAAGATTCACTTTGATGCCTTTAATATTCCTATGATGGGTATTTTTAAGTACCCATCAATTCATCGATAGAAGTGACAAGGGCCTGCTTAAAAACTCTTTAGTAAAGAATTCCATAATCTTCATGGACATCATTTTTTCACCCTCCCTTCTAATTTTTGTGACTAATGGAGAGTTGTGTCCACTTGCCGCATCATTGAATGGTCAAAGTAAAATCCAAATTTATGGTTAAGATGTTTAAGAATATACTGCAGATGCTGGAAAATCAAAGTTATACAAAAGTGCTGGAGAAACTCAGCGGGTGAGGCAGCATCTATGGAGCGATCAGACTGAAGAAGGGTTTCGGCCCGAAACGTTGCCTATTTCCTTCGCTCCATAGATGTCTCACCCACTGAGTTTCTCCAGCATTTTTGTCTACCTTCCATATTTATGGTTTCTTACTGTTCTTTATCGAGCCTTTTGAATAAAGATTTGTTACCCTTTCCTAACACTGATAGTAAGCTAAAGGGGTCCCACAAATTGTTCATTTTTTCATTTTGATACATTTGGTGTCAGACAGTGTTTTTCTCAGAGTAATTATGTGTTTGCTTTCCAAACGTTATATGATGTCTATAATATTACAAGTGAAGTTTTGATTCTCAGTAGGTTTGTCAGTGGAAGCCGTGACGGGACAGCGCGGATCTGGCAGTTCTGTCGGCAAGAGTGGAGGAGCATTTTATTGGACATGGCCGTCAAACCTGCTGGGTGAGTGATCTGAACCATAGTCAGTGAGCCACACAGCAAGGGGAAAGGCCCTTTGGCTCAACTCGTTCTTGCACGATCTAAGCTAGTCCCATTTGCCCGCTTTTGGCCCAAATCCCTCTATCCATTCAATGATACTTTATTGTCACATGTACCTAGCTACACCTATTAACCTTTCAGATAGTCACAGGGAGATACAGTGTCGAAATAGGCCCTTAGGCCCAATTTGCTCTCACCGGCCAACATGCCCAAACCGGCCGGTGCCACATGCCTACGCCCGAGTGTCTTTTAAATGTTACTCCCGTACCTAGGTGCACAGAATGAGCTGTCGGAGGAGATAGTTGAGATCCTCTGGCAGCTCATTCCATACACCCACCATTCTCCGAATGAAAAGGTTCCTATTAAATCTTACCCCTCTCAAATTTAACCTATATCCTCTGGTTCATGTTTTCACTACTTTGGATAAAAGACTCTGTGGATTCACCCTACCTATTTCCCTCATGATTTTATGCATCGCTATGAGATCACCCTTCAACCTGATGAACTCCAGGGAACAAAGTCTGAGCCTGCCCAAGCTTTCTCTATAGCTCAGGCCCTCGAGTTCTGGCGACATTCTCGTCAATATTTGCTGTATTCTTTCCAGTTTAGACCGCTTTCAAGTGTTTTTGTCGTGGATGCTGCTGTATATTAATAATTCATTCCATCATATGCTGGAGATTGATCATAAACTATGCCTGTAAGGTATAAGGAGAAAAAAAAGGAAAACAAGAAAGAAATATGACTTAAAAGGTGTAAGAAGAAAAATAAATTAAAAAGTGATTCAATTTTTGAGGTCTGGACATTTCTGATGAGGCCAGCGTTCATTGTTCAGCCCTGATTCCCTTTGAAAAAGTGGTGGTGAGCTACTGCCTTGAATCACTCCAGTTTTCTGATTAAGCTGCTTTCACACTGTTGGATGAGAGGATTTAAACGTAGCAACGATGAGTATCTTGTGATAAACTGAAATGAAACAGAACTGAACTGGTCTGTTGACTGTGAAAGGGTGGTGATGACTATTCTTCTGAAAAAATGATTCCGATGCATCCAGTACCTTGCCCTATTTTGGTTTGGGGGCTCTTCATTGAAGTGCTGTGCAGGAACTTGAAAGGGATGGGTATGCATACCTTAAGAGTAGTAGACTGAGAGCTGAGCATCTAGCAAACCTCATTGTCAATTGGTGGAGCCCTATGACAATGCAGTTGTGGGAATGACCCCCTTAAAGGTTTCTATTTCAACATGCAATGTTTGCTTCAGATGTTAAGTTAAAATGATATCCAACAACTCATGCAGAGCAGATTTGAGAGGAAATGCTGAAAGACGCAAGGTAAAGTAAGAAGTGTTAAAGAAAATTCTGCCGGTTACAACAAATTGAATTTATTTCAAAACCACCTGGCTGAGAATGCCAATGAAATATTTCCTCTGAACTCCAGAAAGTTATTTGCAGTGATGGCGGAGAGTTCTCGGATCTAGCGTCTGGTGTCAGGCATGCTGGTGATAAGGTCTACCTGCCAGATCTGGTTGAACGTGTACTTGGAGCTTGATACTGTCATTAGTTTGTCTTTCTGACCATTGGATTAGGGAAATGTTGTGGACGCAGCTTCAGTGGTGCTTCAGTATGCTCATCATAATCATAATAATACTTTATTAGCCAAGTATGTTTTGCAACATACGAGGAATTTCATTCGCCATACACAGAGCTGCCAAGTAGTACGGATTCTCCGTATTTTGTACGGAAATGCGATAAGAATATTGATGTACGAATTTGCGTTGTTAAATACGGATTTTTTAAAAATCGGCCCGACTTCCTGTTTCATTAACATACCACTCGACAATGGAAAAGTAATAAGCCGGTGAAATTGACAAGATCTTGCTGCTTAAATGCAAGGATATAAAAAGTCATACTGTGATAAAATTATAGCAGATTAAATCTATTAGTATTTTAAATTTCAAGATCTGGATGATTATTTTTGTAAGCTTTGATCTGCCTGTCCTGCTCCAGGTCTAAACAGAGTGCTGTCAGTTTAACACGTGGGAATTTAAACGAAGAGCTGTCGGCTACAGCGCTATGGGTTCTAAATATAGTGCTACCGGCTGGAGCGCTATGGGCTTTACACAGTTTTGGAAAATTCTCGTATAACTATGAGTCTTTGGAATTCTCTTTCTCAGTGGAAGTTGAGCCTTTGCTTATTTTTCAGGCAGTGGTAGAATTCTGGATAAGCCTAGTGGTGAAAGGTTACCAATGGGATTGCAGTTACATTGAGATTGGCCTTGACTTTACAGAACGGTGGGTGGGCTCAAGGGAGAGAGGGGGAGGGGTGGAGAAAGGAAAGGAGGGAATAAGAGAGGGAGGGAGAAAAAAAGGGAAGGAGAGAGGGAGGAAAAAGGGGGAGAGAGAGAGAGAGGGAGGGAGAGAGGGAAGGAAAGAGAGGAGGGAGGGAGACAGTGCGAGGGAGGGAGAGGGCGGCTTCCAAAATGGCTTCTACATCATCATCTGGTGCTAAAAGCAGGAAGCAGCCATTCAAACAGAAGTATACAAAGCGATGGCAATGAATGCACTGTCAAGTAAGGTGCGTAGAAGACATGTCAATTGGCAGCAAAGATATGCATTCTTGTACTCTTACATGGGTATGACCGCACATAAAAATTCAGCAAAATGGCACAGTGTAAAAATACTGATTTCCTCAGCAAAATATTGTTTTTCAGGTACTAGAATACTGAAATGCTCTGACAAAACTTGGCAGCTCTGCATACTGTTATACCAATAAAAAGCAACAGAACACACAGAATACATTTTAACATAAACATCCACTACATTCCTCCACTGTGATGGAAGGTGAAAGAAGTTCAATTTCTTCCCGTCTTTGTTCTCCCGTGGCCGGGGGCCTCGAGCCTTCTGTTGATGGGACGATCTTAGCTCCCGTAGCCGGCCGTCGGGCCCTCTTCGTTGAGGCGATCAAGCTCCTGCATTGGAGGGAATCTCACCTCCCCCGCTACAGGCCATCTGACCCCGGGTCGGGGCTGGTCGAACCTTCTGTGTCGTTGGAGCTTCCGACTTCGGTCTCTACCACAGGCCGCGGTTGGAGCGTCGATCCCAGGCAAGGGATCACAGGCTCCAATTGTAAGTCCGCGTCCCCGTGGTGGGGCTCAAAGTCAGATGCTGGTTTATGCCGAAGATAGACACAAAGTGCTGGAGCAATTTAACAGGTCGGGCAGCATCTCTAGAGAAAAGGAATAGGTCACGTTTCGGATTGGAACCCTTCTGCAGACTGAAAGTAGGGGGGGACTAGGGGTAGGAAAAGACCAGAGCTCCCGTCAGAGAGAGGAAGATAATTTATTCAAAGTAGACATAACTTGAGGAGACATAGCATAACAAAATTCTTATGGGGTTGGACAGGCTAGATGCAGGAAGATTATTTCCGAAGTTGGTGAAGTCCAGAACTAGGGGTCACAGTTTAAGGATAAGGGGGAAATCTTTTAGGACCGAGATGAGAAAATCATTTTTTATACAGAGAGTGGTGAATCTGTGGAATTCTCTGCCACAGAAGGTAGTTGAGGCCAGTTCATTGGCTATATTTAAGAGGGAGTTAGATGTGGCCCTTGTGGCTAAAGGGATCAGGGGGTATGGAGAGAAGGCAGGGATGGGATACTGAGTTGGATGATCAGCCATGATCAAATCGAATGGCGGTGCAGGCTTGAAGGGCCGAATGGCCTACTCCTGCACCTATTTTCTATGTATGGGTAATGGCTGGTCAGCACGGACTCGATGGTCAAAGTCAACACTGTATTTCAAAATGAAAAAATCCCAGTCTGGATTGCACACCACCATGTAGTGGTTATAATGAGTTTCAGAGCGCAGGGTAATATAAGAAGGATCCTTTGTAATCCTGCTATTGTAAATGGGAAAGGTCAACACTGATTGAACCATAGGTCTCACCATAGTGGAAGCATTCTTCGTCCTGCAACAGAATCTGGAGAATCTTCCAATTATATCTGTGCCAACACTGTGTGTGTAATTTTAGTTTTACATTTAATTGTCCTTTAGTACACCTATTACCATTCGCTGTTGTACTCTCACATCGCATGTGCATCTTTCACAAACTATGAACCCAGATATTTCTCTCTTTGCTCTACATCCTTTAGCAGGCTCCTTTGCCTGGCATCAACAGGCCTGTAATTTATTTGATCACATCTTCCATTCCTCAGATTTATCCAACTAAACAATGTTTCCCATTATTGTTCTGTTTGTTGATCTTTTCCAGCTACAAAAGAAAATTAAAAGCCTCTTGAACCTTCTCCTCTTTTAACCTGATCATTGAAGAAGGGTCTCGACCTAAAACGTCACCTATTCCTTCGCTCCATAGATACTGCTGCACCCACTGAGTTTCTCCAGCGTTTTTACCTCTTTTAACCTGATCATTGCATTTTCATATCTTTGCATTGATGGTCTACTCCTGCACTTATTGTCTATTGTCTAAGAAGCAGGGAAGAGATAACATGGGGGGATTGTCCCCCACCTCTCAAAACATGGGGGGACACGTCCGTCCCCCGGGATTTCCGCCCATGAGTACGGGTGTCGGGTTATGGGGAGAAGGCAAAACAATGGGGTTGAGAGGGAAAGATATATCAGCCATGATTGAATGGCAGAGTATACTTGATGGGCCGAATGGCCAAATTCTGCTCCTATAACTTGATAACTTATTACATCTGTGGTAACCAATTCAAGCTGGCTTCCCTTCTTAGTTGTCAGATTGTTGCTCATCTTCAAATTGCTGCTTTTGCAACCTCTCCCCTGTTCTGGCCCCTTCTATGTCCTTGGTTCTAATCAGTTCACCAGTGATGGCTGTGCCTTCAGCTTCTTTCACTTGAAGTTCAGCAATTGCTCCGCCTCATCTCCCACCCGTAAATTACTTTGCCTTTCCAGCTCTTGCTTTCGTGCTGCTCCATAAATCCTACTGATTCTGACCCAATTACTCCTCCTGTAACTCAGTCAAATTTTGATTGATAACAATCTTGGCATAATGTATCAGAGTTATGATGCTAAATAAATTGTTGCTGTGAATCAAAAACTGTGGTGGTGCCGAAACTGCTGCATTTCCATCTTCTGTAATTAATGAACCAGAAGCAATCAATTAACTGAGGAGCTGAATCACAACTTGAAAATACAAGGTTCATAGGTAAACAAGATATTTTTGATGCACTTTGTTTAAAATTAAGAGGATGTAGAGGAGCCTTTGTAATGCTTTTTCAAAATGTATTCCTTATCATTGTGGATTCTTCTAGATATCACAAAGTGGAATTGAATGTATATTGTAGTGTTGGGTTATAAACTAACTGTAGCTAAATAGGCTATCAAGGACCTTTATGTGAGGGAGAGGCAAGAGAAGTAAGGCACTTTTGACATGGTTGTCTTAATAAAAATGACCCACTTATGTAGCAATGTAAAGCCAGGGAAACATCCTAAATTTAAATGCCTCTTAGACAAATGGAGATGCAGCATGAGGCATTTAATTGTGTAATGCATGTATATAAATAACTTGTGAAAACACAAGGGAGCAGAGTGTCCATGACTACATTTTAGATGAATGTCAGTAATTATTGATTATATATACTCTCATGGTTCTGTGCATTGACCCTTTGAATAATTTTGGTTGACAGACTGCTACATATTCACTGCACACATCAAAAATATGTTTGTTTCTTCGCCACTTAGATCTGAGAAGAATAAGGACAGACTTAATAACTTATTTATTACTGTTTATATGTCATTTTGCAATCCGACTTAAAGATGTAACTATAGAGATGATGAACAGATATTTTCTAATCTTCTGAATCCCAAATCCTGTGGATTAATATTACTTTAATATGAAATTTGCTAATGAGAACGGGTAGATGATGCGAGTTAGTATTAATCCATTTAAGAATTGTAATGTAATTAATAATTTCTTAACTATCCCTGTTTACTGCATTTGGAAAGATTCCTATTTCTGGTAAATAGGTTATGGGCTTGAGTTCCTTATTAGGATTGGGCTGAAATGGAAATTGACACTCCAGTGTTGCATCAAGGATAGGCTGAATTTTTTGTGCTTCCTCCTTTGTTCCTTTTGGTTTATTTCCTTGTTTCGTCATCATCATATGCATAGTTTGTAGATTACAACATTCTCCTTGCATCATCCTATATACATACCAACATTTAGAAACAAGGAACTGCAAATGCTGGTTTACACAAAAGGACACAAAGTGCTAAAGTAACTCGGTGGGTCAGGCAGCATCACTGAAGAACATGGATAGATGATGTCACCTATCATCTTTCTCCAGAGATACCGACTGACCCATTGAGTTCTTCCAGCTTTTGTGTAAACCAACATTGTTGTTTTGTAGAACCTTGGTTCAAGTTCACTGGCATTCAAAATCTTCATATAATATGAATATGTAGGAAAGAACTGCAGTTGCTGGTTTATACTGAAGATAGATACAAAGTGCCGGAGTAACTTTAATATGATATAATATGAATTCATTTAGAGCTAATATTTAGGCATGATGAGTTGCAAAATAAATGCAAATTGTTTTGGGTAATGTAATGTATTTTTGTTTTGCTAGGTATAATCCACAAGGATTGGAAGACAAAGTGAACAAGCTGAAAGTAACTATGGTGGCATGGGATAGGCATGATAGCACTGTTATTACAGCTGTCAATAACCTAACATTGAAGGTTTGGAATTCCTGCACTGGTCAACTCATACATCATTTAATGGTAAGAAACTGCATTATTAATTTGAAATAAAATAATCAAGGAAATTATCAGAAAGTTTGAATTTGTTTTAAAGAATGAAAATTATCCTTAGTCTTAATAAAGACCGAAAGTCCTTTGTGAAGGGGAAAGGTTTACAAAATGTATTATATTTAGTAGTTATCATTCTTATTATCATTTATAACTTCTTTAGATGTCCCTAGGGGCCTACTTTATCTTCTCTGTGGTCCTTCCACTTTATTTCATTTCATAAGTTACAGGAACAGAATTAAGTCTTCTTCCATTCAACCATGACGAGAGCCAGGATTTTGCCATAAATGCCATGTGCCTTTTTTTGCCGTTTTGCTAAAAGGTTGTGCTATTTTCTCTAGTTGTACTGTGATTACAATGCAGTTTTCTATGTTAACACGGTAATATTAATGTTAACATAGTATAAATTACAAGAAATTTTCCACCACCGGGGTGAAACCAGGGCGCCACCGTTGGTCGTTCATTTATTTGTGCCGCTGCCCGCTGGTTCAGTCGTCTCCGAAATCTATTTATTGCTCCCAATTTTGCAAACTTCCCACAAGCTTCCCATTTCCCTTGAGAAACGTGGCGAAACATTAGTGAATAACTTGCAGATTTTCAACAAAGTAACTGACGATATTCGTAAAGTTTCTGGCGATGTAGGTGAGGACATACAAGGAAAATGTGAGAGAGTGATTTTAGCTAACAAAGATCTTGAAGAAATACAAAACATAGCTAAAGTTCTCAAAGGTAGTTGTAATGCACAAGATATCGACATGAGTATAAAGTCTGTAGCTTGTTTCGGGTATGCACCAGTGACCTCAGCTGAGGTAGAAAGTTTCTCACAACTGAAGAATATTCTGTTTGACACAAGATAATTTGAAAAATATGCTAGTAATTATGTGCAATCAGGCAACTTTGGTCATTTACTGTAGTATATCTATATATTATCAATTTAACCATATTTTGGTGGTGGAAATACATGCCTTTTTATGCTTTTTTTTTGTCAATAAATGCCTTTTCCATGTCTTTTTGTGATTTTATTATGCCTCTTTGCCTGCCTATTTCAGAGTTTTTAGCGCCTAAACATCCTGGCTCTGATCATTTATTCTATCTTTTCTTCTCAACCCCATTCTCGTGCCTTCTCCCCATATCCCCTGTTCCCCCGTACTAATCAAAGTGCTTTCCTGTTATTAATTTTGGTTTCCTCTTGTTTTCATTGATATGTTATTACTGGACTAATCTATTCATTTTTAAAGGCCCCACAGCTGTCTGCCATTTTGATTCTTCTGATCTATCCACATTTTACAGGTGTCAGAGGTTATGCAGAGAAGGCAGGAGAATGGGGTTAGGAGGGAGAGATAGATTGGCCACGATTGAATGGTGAAGTAGACTTGTGGGCCGAATGGCCTTATTCTACCCCTATTCCTTATGACCATGCAACCTTATTTTGATATTGATGTGGGCAAATTCAATGAACCTAGACTGGTTTGATTTCAAAGCTGGACATCTTCTTCGCGAAGATGGAAAAGGGAGTCCTTTTCTGCCAGAAAAGTCCATTGTAGGGAGGTATGCACATAACAAAACAGAGGGCAACAATAGAACATATTGTTCATCTTTTGTAAAAGGTTGTCAACCTGAAACATTAGCATTTTACATCACTTTCTGTGGATATTTAGAAGGGTTAACATGGGTCCTATGGAAATTGTTCCTGGGGACTTAATAATGTTTCGTTTAGCTTAGGGATACAGCATGAAAATAGACCCTGCGGCCCACCAAGGCCATGCCAACCAGTGATCCCTGTACACTAACACTATCCTACACACGAGGCACAGTTTACAATTAAAAAAAACCTGTATGTCTTTGGAGTGTGGGAGGAAACCGGAGCACCCGGAGCAAACCCACGCGGTCACGGGGAATACGCACAAACTCCGTACAGACAGCACCTGTAGTCAGGATCAAACCCGGCTCTTTGGCGTTGTAAGGCAGTAGCTCTACTGCTGTGCCACCATGCCGCCCTGGAAATCAGGAGATGACAAATGAATTAAAGAGTTATTTCGGAGTGGTTATCAGCGTAGCAAATGCGAGTAATATCCCAGAGTTTGTTGGACATTGAAAATTGAAAAAGGGAGTGGAACTTGGGGAAATTAAGCCTTTAGGAATATGGTATGAATTGGTGGAATTGTAGGCTGACCAATTTCTGGGTACTGATGGACTTTATCTTGAGGGAATGGATTCCGAGAAATATGATGCATTGGTTGCGTTTCTCCTAAATCCACTACATTTTGGAATGGTTTCATTTGATTAGAAAATAGCAAATATAGTTCATTTTTCATAAAGTAGGTTCCTACAGTCTAACCAGCTTATCAGCAGTGAGAACATAGACCGGTATAGCACAAGAAAAGGCCATTTGGCCCACAATGTCCGTGCTGAACATGATGCCATGTTAAACTAGTTTCCTCTGCCTGTATGTGATCCATATCCCTCCATTCCCTGCATATACATGTGCCTATCCAAAATGGCATTATTGTATCTGCCTCCACCACTACCTCTGACGGCATGTTCCAGGCATTCATCACTGTGTGAAAAACTTGCCCAGCACATATCATTTCAACTTTGCCCCTCTCACCTTAAATTTTGCTCTCTAATCTTTGATATTTCCACGCTGGGGGGAAAAAGGTTCTAACTGTCTACTTTATCTATGCCTCTCATAATTTGATAAACTTCTATTAGATCGCGCAGTCTCCTCTACTCCTGAGAAAATAATCTAATGGGGAAACCATGGGTTATTGGGAAGATGTTAGAAGTTAGCATGAAAGATGTTATGGAGGGGGACCTAGAGAAATTCAAAGGTAATGTCAAATTTGACATGTGGAAGGGAAGTCGGGTGTCACCAATTTATGGAGTTTGTTTTGAAAAAGTAGTCTGTTATGGATAAGGAAGAACCGGTGAAGCACTGTATTTGGAGTCAATGACTTGCATGAAAGGACTAAAGGTACATGTCTAAGTTTGCTCATGGTACAAAGATAGGTATGATAGCAAGTCTTGATGTAGGTTATGGAACCAAAAGGTTGACGTACCTTTTGCCTTCACGCATGCTGCCTGACCTCTGACTTCTTGTGTAGGAAGGAACTGCAGATGCTGGTTTACACCGGAGATAGACACAAGAATGTGTGAGGGAGGGTGAGTCTGCGGAATTCTTTGCCACAGAAGGGTGTGGAGGTCAAGTCAGTGTATATTTTTAAGGCAAAGATAGATATATTCTTGATTAGTACAGTTGTCAGGAGTTATGGGGAGAAGACAAGAGAATGGGGTTAGGAGGGAGGGATAGATCAGCCGTGATTGAATGGCAGAGTTGACTTGGTGGGCCGAATGGCCTAATTCTGCTCCTATCACTTATGACCTTGCGTCAGTAACAATGCTGGAGTAACTCAGCGGGACACGCAGCATCTCTGTAGAAAAGGAATGGGTGACGTTTTGGGTCAAGACCTGACTGAAGAAGGGTCTCGACCCGAAACGTCACACATTCCTTCTCTCCAGAGATGCTGCCTGTCCCGCTGAGTTACTCCAGCCTTTTGTGTCTATCTGCTGACTTCTTGCATCCTGTTTTTGTTCCAGACTCCAGCACTCGCAGTTGCTTTTGATTTGAAACAATCCTTCATGTTGCATCTTCAACAGGAACAGAAATGTTGATTGTTGTGACTTTTTTTGAAAGAGCTCGATAATGTAATGTTCCTGTATTGCTGATTATTAAAAATGTGATATTTATGTTGTTGCAGGGGCATGAAGATGAAGTGTTTGTACTAGAACCACACCCCTTTGATCCCAGAGTTCTCTTCTCTGCGGGACATGATGGCAATGTGATAGTTTGGGACCTTGTAAGAGGAGTGAAAATTCGATCCTATTTCAATATGGTACAAAAAATTGTTTTCTAAATATATTGTAAATATGACTTTAGCCCATTCCCATTTTTTAATTTCTAATTAAAATCATTGATGTTTTTAACGATTTTTAAGTGTTAAAGATATATTCTGCTAACTTATTACCTTTATCTTGCTTTGGGGTTTTTTTAATTGTCTATCTTGGATGTTATAAAAGATGCCTTGCCCATGACGTCATTATTATGAAGAAAAAAGCCTCAGGAGATGATCATTACCTGCAGAAGAGCATGGTTATTTTCCAAAAAACACAATGCTGTTTGCAGATTAGTGCATATCCGGCAAAATATCACAAAAAAAAAACTGCAGTAAAACAAACAAGTTTTTTATTCTTTCTGTTTTACTGAAAGTATTGACTTCAATGATTGAGTGAGTACTCCAGGACTTCTTTGTAGGAACATTTTTTATTCATGTCCAGGCTGCATGATTGGGCAGGATGATCCAAAGCCTGATCTGGTTCTTGCATACTGAAGGCTGAAGGCTGTGGAGGCCAAGTCAGTGGATATTTTTAAGGCGGAGATTGATAGATTCTTGATCAGTAAGGGTGTCGGGGGTTATGGGGAGAAGGCATGAGAATGAAGTTGAGGATCATCAGCATCTCTTCTTCCTGAGGAGACTGATGAAGGTCCATCTGTCTCCTCAGATCCTGGTGAACTTCTACCGCTGCACCATCGAGAGCATCCTTACCAACTGCATCACAGTATGGTATGGCAACTGCTCTGTCTCCGACCGGAAGGCATTGCAGAGGGTGGTGAAAATTGCCCAACGCATCACCGGTTCCTCGCTCCCCTCCATTGAGTCTGTCCAAAGCAAGCGCTGTCTGCGGAGGGCGCTCAGCATCGCCAAGGACTGCTCTCACCCCAACCATGGACTGTTTACCCTCCTACCATCTGGGAGGCGCTACAGGTCTCTCCGTTGCCGAACCAGCAGGTCGAGGAACAGCTTCTTTCCGGCGGCTGCCACTCTACTCAACAACGTACCTCGGTGACTGCCAATCAGCACCACCCCCCCCCCCCCCGGACACTTATTATTATTTATTCAAATTGTTTGCTATGTCGCTCTTCCAGGGAGATGCTAAATGCATTTCGTTGTCTCTGTACTGTACACTGACAATGACAATTAAAATTGAATCTTGAATCTGAATCTTGAGAGGAAAAGATAGATCAGCCATGATTGAATGGCAGAGTAGACTTGATGGGCCGAGTGGCCTAATTCTGCTCCTAGAGCTTATCATTAAAGATTAGCATGCATGTTGATTTTTGTTGTTGTTGATAAAGCTAACCTAATAATGAATTAAAATGCTGCTTGAGTTTTGTCTCATTACCTTGGGCTGAAGCTTTCTTCACCCCCCTCCCCCCTCCCTTCCACTAATCACCTCAAATGCAAATATGTATTTTGTTGTCCGCGCATTGACTTGGTAATTGTGCAATCCCAGTTCTATTTAAAGAAGTCAAGACACGTAAGAATGATTAGTATAATTCATGCACTTGTAATACTATATGTTTTGTTCTCTCCATTCTAAACGAGTAGCCGTAGGGCTGCATTTAATGAGAGTTTTGTGTTTTAGCCCACGTAGTAAAATTGGCTCTTAATATTTAAAGGATGAAATGAACCCTATTCCATTGCTGTAGAATTTTGCCTTTCCTTTCGAGCAACCTTTAGATTAATTGTGGTTTAATTTTTGACTTCAAAATGTATTTCTTCCTTAGGGGGAATATTGTATTTAATTCAAATTTACATGACTAGTTCTTTATAGAAAATATGAAAATTTCAGTGGGGCTGAGAGTGAAGTTACTGTCCATCCTGCTCAATATATAGGATTTCTTGATTTGTGTGTTAATCTGATTACAAATTTTACAGAACCTTATTCTGCATTTGGCACTTTTCCCTTTGCTCTACCTATTGTACTTACATTTGGTTTAATTGTATTTATATATAGTATTATCTGTTTTGATTGAATAGCATGCAAAACAAAACTTTTCACCGATCCTCAGTTACACACGTCACTGAACCACCCGTTACAATAATAAACCTAAACGTATATGTTTTTCTTTCAGATTGAAGGCCAGGGACATGGAGCTGTATTTGACTGCAAATGCTCCCCTGATGGGCAGCATTTTGCATGTACGGATTCCCATGGGCACATTCTTATTTTTGGTTTTGGCTCCAGTAGTAAATATGACAAGGTATGATGTTTTACAAAGACAGTTTTACTCATTGTTTTGGATGTGAACATTTTCTAAATCTCTGCATCGGTAACATAGTGCAAAATGCTTAGATTATGTGATCGTTTGACCTTTTCGTTATGTGAGTGTTTAATTCAAGTCAAAGCAAGTCGAGCTTTTAGTCATGTGTGAGTGAGACTGAGGCACAATGATAAATGTCCTTTGCTGTTGATGTGGATGGAGAGCTTGGGGCCAGAAGAGTATATTACAATGGGGTCTGAAGGAAGGTCCCATTCCAAAATATAACCTGGCCATTCACTCCCCAGATCTGCTGAGTTCCTCCAGTATTTTGTGCTTTGCTTAAGATTCCAGCATCTGCAGTGTCTTGTGTTTCAACATTAAAAAGATATCCATGTTTGTTATGCATGACAGACAGATCCATGACAGATGACGTTATAGCTGAGCTTTGAACTTAAATTATTTGAAATAGTGCCATCATCTGAATTTGAAGAAACATACTTTTCTCTTTGAAAGATTCTTGTAGTTATTTAGTGTCAGATTCAAACAGTAAAATGGTGAGGTGTGGAGAAAGGAACTGCAGATGCTGGTTAATACCACAGATGTGCACAAAGTGCTGAAGTAACTCAGCAGGTTAGGTGGTATCTCTGGTGCTGTAGGTAAAATGGTGATGTGGGTTATTGTTACTTTTTCAAATTGGAGATGTTAACTATAACTTGACCCAATAAATGATTTCTTTGCTATGTCCAAGCTAATCAACATTTTTTTGTTTCGGGGGAAATGTTACTTTCATTACCACTGATATTTGTGTAATGCCTTTATAGACAATAGGTGCAGAAGTAGGCCATTCGGCCCTTTAGTTGTGCAATAGTGTCCCGACAGCAAGAAACAAAATCTGACACCAAGCCCACAGACAGAGATAAAAGGACCAAGATTTAAATATTGTTCAAAGATAGACAAAGATGCAGGAGTAGGCCATTTGGCCATTCGAGCCAGCACCGTCATTCACTGTGATCATGGCTGATAATCAACAATCAGCATCCTGTTCCTGCCTTCTCCCCATATCCCCTGACTCTGCTATCTTTAAGAGCTCTATCTAACTCTCTCTTGAAAGCATCCAGAGAACCTGCCTCCAATGCCTTCTGAGGCAGAGAATTCCACAGATTCACAACCCTCTGTGTGAAAATGTTTTTCCTCATCTCCGTTCTAAATGGTTTACCCCTTATTCTCAAAGTGTGGCCCTTGGTTCTGGACTCCCCCAACATCGGGAACATGTTTTCTGCCTCTAGTGTGTCCAAACCCTTAATAATCTTATATGTTTCAATAAGATCCCCTCTTATCCTTCTAAATTCCAGAGTATACAAGCCCAGCCGCTCCATTCTATCAACATATGACAGTCCCGCCATCTCGGGAATTAACCTTGTGAACCTACGCTGCACTCCCTCAATAGCAAGAATGCCCTTCCTCAAATTTGGAGACCAAAACTGCACACAATACTTCAGGTGTGGTCTCACCAGGGCCCTTTACAATTGCAAGGCTCTGTACAAGGACCTCTTTGCTCCTATACTCAAGTCCTCTTGGTATGAAGACCAACATGCATTTCACTTTCTTCACTGCCTGCTGTACCTGCATGCTTACTTTCAGTGACTGATGAACAAGGACCCCCCAGATCTCGTTGTACTTCCCCTTTTCCCAACTTGACACCATTCAGATAATAGTCTGCCTTCCTGTTTTTGCCAACAAAGTGAATAACATCACATTTATCCACATTAAACTGAATCTGCCATGCATCTGCCCACTCACCCAACCTGCCCTTCACCCTGCATCCTCAATTTGTGCGCCGGAAGTGGCGGCGCTGCCCAAGCAGTTGCGGCTCACCTGCAGTCCGTCTGTCTTTTCTTTCTTGTTTTCTTTTGCCCTGTTGTTTAGTTTATTTTGTCTATTTTAGTTGTGTATGTATGGGGGGTTGGGGGAAACTGTTCTTAGTCTCCTCCTTCGGGGGGGGATGCAACCTTTTCTTGTCGTATCCTCCGTCTGCGCTGAGGCCTATTGCGGAGCTGGCGGCCTCCAAATGGGACCGACTGCAAGGTATACAGTTACGTTCAGACTGAATTGTCTGAATGACAATAAAGGATACTTCACTTTCCTTTTTTATTTTATTTGGAGTAAATCCCTGAAATATTGTGGGGATGAGGTGAGATATGAGCACATTGGGCAGATGTGGAAATAAGTGGTTTATGAAACGGCATGGATGCGTTTCAAAGCTTATTAAAGGTAGCCTCCAAATGATATGGTACCAAAGTTATAAACTGTTTAGTTTAATTCCAGAAGTTGGCAGGGGTTTTTTTTTACTGACAAAGTTAATGTTAAGGACAGACTCCAATATTTGGTTGTAGGGAACTTTTGCTTATCCAGTAGTCTGAGATAGTGGGGGTGGTGCAGCAGAACAAAACATCATCAATATGCATGCAAAAACCTTAGTTGAGGATAGAAAACTAGTATGTGAGCCACATCCATAGACTCGCCATTGAAGATGATGCTGGGAATGGAAAAATTGGATTTAATGTTCATCTCTAATTGGTTTTGAAATGGGGGCTTTGATCAACTTGAAATGTTATGGTTGTTTTGGTGTTGCTATTTACATACTGCTTATAGGATAGGGAATTCCATGACATAGGTCCAACAACAGTGGAAAAACTGGCTGTATAGTACAAAATAAGATTTTTTTTTTGACAAAGAGAAAAACCTGTAGTTGGTGGCATTTCCCTGCCTCTTGATTCCTGATAAAGGTTCCTGATTTAATAAATAACTGCAGTGCATTTTGTAGGTGGTATACACAATGGCCCTGGTGCATCAAGCAACCTGTCATTTCTTGGATGGTGTCACGGTTCATGAGTTTGAAGGGAATACATCAATTATATTTCATTGCACTCTTGACTTGTTTCTTGTAAATGTTGGAAGAACTTGCACAGATTTTTCTGCCTCTCAGCCAGCTGCATTTGCAGCAGTGTAGTTACAAGGGTGTTCCCTTTTAGCTTCTGGTTAATAGGATATTGATAGAGACCACTTTGAAGATTACATCAATGTCAAATGATAAAGATAGATAATTGGAGATACAGAGCAAGGAGGCAGACCTAGATGTTGGAGTCTACAACAAGGAACAATAGGGTGGAAAGAATGCAGTTGTTTGTACGGTGAGAATGGTCAAGGGTTTTAAGAGAGAGAGATGATTGTGGCTAATTTACATGGGGCAGGGAAAAGTATTAAAAAGAGAAATGATTGGCAATATCAATTTGTAAATGTGTAGGAAGGAACTGCAGATGCTGGTTTACACCGAAGATAGACACAAAATGCTGCAGTAACTTTGCGGGTCAGGCAGCATCTCTGGAGAAAAGGAATGGGTTGCGATTCAGGTCGAGACCCTTTTTCACACTGAATCTGATGAAGGATCTCGACCTGAAACGTCATCTATTCCCTTTCTCCTGAGATGCTGAGTTACTCCAGCATGTTGTATCTATCTTAAATTTGTAGATGTTCAGGTGGCCTGTCACCACTTTCGTATGCAAAGGCATGGGAAAGTAGAAGGTAGTTCTACTGGAAAATGTAAGATTGAGGAGTTTTATCAGAGGAGATGAAAGAGTAACTATGATGGATGACTTGAGGAATGAGTAAACTGAATCGTAAGCGTGCCAGTAAATTGAAGGTATGTCAGCCAGATAGATGTGTACCCACTTCTTCTGCTCTGGGAGGATAAACATTTTTTGATGTAAATATCAAAAAAGCAAAACTATATAAATCAGTTACATACACATGGTTTTACATAAAAAATAATTAAATATACAACGTTAGTATCAGAAAAAAATGATATTGATGAAAATGTCTTGAAATAATTTTAGCAAAAGTTGACATCAACAATATCAGAGAGTTATGTAATTCCATATATATGTACACAACAAAATCTAAATTTAAAATGATGTTGTAGGAAGATGGACCAAAACAAACGTTAGTCACTCTAATGGTCAGCTGGAAGCCTTAAAGGAAAACTTAGTTGACAGATAATGTCTGAAGTCATAGGAGCAGAATTAAGCCATTCAGCCCATTGAGTCTATTCCACCATTTTATCTTTCTCACTCAACCCTATTCTTCTTGCCGTAACCGATGACACCCTTACTAATCAAGCAGCTTTCGATCTCTACATTAAAAAAACCCAAAGATTTGGCCTCCAGTTGAGATGATGCCTGAGCCAAATTAACCATGATCATGTAGAGTGACAGCGCAGGTTTGAGGGAGCAAGTAGCCAGCCTACTCCTGTTCCAATTTTCTTTTATTCTTATGAAACATTCGACAGGTCAGGCAGCATCTGTGAAAATAGGAACAAAGTTAACTTTTGGGTTTGAAGCACAGGCCTATTATATCTCCTTCCAAATGCAGTGGAATAATAGGAAATTATGTTCATAAGTGACAGGAGCAGAATTAGGCCAATCGGGCCATCAAGTCTCGGAGGTTATGGGTAGAATTCATTGTGTGTGTGCCAAGTCAGTGGATATTTGGAGAATGGGGTTAGGAGGGAGAGGTAGACCAGCCACGATTGAATGGCGGAATAGACTTGTTGGACCGAATTACCTTTCCTATCTCATATGATCTTATGAAGTCTACTCTGTCATTCAATCACGGCTGACCTATCTATCCCCCAACCCCATTCTCCTGACTTCTCCCCATAACCTCCGACACCTGTAATAATCAAGTATCTTATCAATCTCTGCCTTAAAAATATCCCTTGACTTGCACTCCACAGCCGTCTGTGGCAATGAATTCCACTGTTTGTACAGGGCGAAGCTTGTAAATAAAAGACTTTGCACTAGCCATTGTGATTCTCCTTTAGAGAAAGGGGAATTTGTTTGGCTTTCTGGTGAATAAAATATTCTTCACTCATTTTTCTAAATGAAATTTTCAGAAAGCTGACATGTAGCTATCAGGTTTTATAACTTTCAATTATTTTTTTTTTAAATGGATGCACTAATGTTGGTAAATCCTTCAAAATGAAATGCTGAAACCATTTGAAATCTCCTGCTGCAGATTTCCGATCAGATGTTTTTCCACACGGATTATCGGCCTTTAATTCGTGATGCCAACAACTATGTCCTGGACGAGCAGACACAACAAGCGCCACACCTGATGCCACCCCCATTTCTGGTGGACGTTGATGGTAACCCTCATCCACCAAAATACCAGAGGCTGGTACCTGGCCGGGAGAGCTGCATAGATAATCAACTCATTCCACAAATGGGTGTCACTGCCACAGGTAAGGTAATGAATGAGTAGGAAGGAACTGCAGATGCTGGTTTAAATTAGTAACTCAACATCTCTGGAGAAAAGGATTAGGTGACATTTCTGGTCTCGACCCTTCTTCAGACTCAGGGGAAAGGGAAACGAGAGGTATAGAAGATGATGATATAGAGAGAAATTGAACAAATGAATGAAAGATATGCAAAAAAGTAACGATGGTAAAGGAAACAGGCCATTGTTAGCTGTGGGCTAGGTGAAAATGTGTTATGGACAATGAGACTCAACAAGACGATGTCAAAGCTAGTACAATGATTTGGGTGGGGGAGGGATGGAGAGAGGGGATGCTAGGGTTACTCAAAGTTAGAGAAATCAATATTTATACTGTTGGGGTGCAAGCAGCCCAAGCAAAATATGAGGTGCTGTTCCTCCAATTTACATTTGTCCTCACTCTGACAATGGAGGAGGCCCAGGACAGAAAGGTCAGTGTGGGAATGGGAGTTAAAGTGAACCCGTGTTTCAAGGGAAATTGAAAATGTGCCAAGGTTCTGGCATGCAATATTGCAGTTACAGTTTAGATTATTGTCACGTGTACTGAGGTACAGTGAAAAGCTTTTGTTGCATGCTGTTCAGTCAGTGGAAAGACAATACATGATTACAATCGAGCCATTTACAGTGTACAGATACATGATAAGGGAATAACGTTTTGTGCAAGGTAAACCCAGTAAAGTCTGATCAAGGATAGTTTGAGGGTTACCAATGAGGTAGATTGTAGTTCAGGACTGCTATTACAAACTGAAGTAGGTAGTTTTTTATTCAGAAGGCACATAAAACATTAATGGCACTATGCTAACGTCAGTTCCCCTTTCAATCAGTTTGGAAGATAATGTTCTCACTAAGAAATCGAAGTCCTAGTATTGTGGAAAAGCTTGCATCATTTTTATATTGTACTATGTGATGCTCATGTAATAGGAGCAGAATTAAGCCATTTGTCCCATCAATCATGGCTGATCTATCTTTCCCTCTCAACCCCATTCTCCTGCCTTCCCTCCATAACCCCGTACTAATCAAGAATCTGTCAATCTCTGCCTTCAAAATATCCATTGACCTGGCCACAGCATTCTGTGGCAATTAATTCCACAGATTCACCACCCTCTGACTAAAGAGATGATGCGTATAATTATCATGTAAATGTGCAACATTAGAACATATCACTAACCCATGTGGAAACGTTAAAATGTATGGCCCTGATTGTCCATGCCAAGGCAAATATGTAGTAGGCAATAAACATCTGCTAAGACATGTAAAGTAAAACATGTAAAGATTTTCAAATGTTGTACATTCACATTCATTCATAAAATGCTGAAGAAGGGTTTCGGACCGAAAAGTTGCCTATTTCCTTCACTCCATAGATGCTGCTGCACCCGCTGAGTTTCCCCTGCACTTTTGTCTACATTCATAGAATATATTTGTTTTAGCTTAAAAGCTGACTTGGCAATAATATTGAGAGTAGACTTACAATGAGTTTTGGAAAATACGATCTTTTTACTAAAGGATATGGCAGTGCTGGTTAATTTTAAAAGTAACTTTTTTTTTGGTTTTGCTGTTTGCCCGCTTCACTTCAGGATTGAACCAAGTGCTGAGTCAACAAGCAAACCATGAAGTCAGCCCGTTGGACAACATGATTCACCGACTTCAGCAGGAACATGATCACAGACAGCCTACAGGTACCAACAGCACCTTGAACAGAGGGAGATTAGGTAGGACAACTTCATAGTTGATGTGAATGCATTATTGTAGACATAATTAAAATGTATGTTATTCAGCTTAATAGCATTTATGCATTTTGTCCATACACATTAAATATAACCTCAAAAACCTGTGTAATATTTGATTGAGTTCCTTCACCATATTGAAACCTTGATCTTTTATAAAACAGAAGTGTTGCAATTTTCTGAGAAATTGTTATCTGCCTCGATACTCATCCTGTTCATTATTTTATGCTCCAGCATTTTGCCTGCTGGTTTACAAATGTCCAACTGTGCAAAATAATGGGATTACAAATAATGGAACAGTGTCATTTGTTAAATATTTCAATATAAGTGACAATGCAGTAGAGCAGCATAAGGGACAACATTTCATTTATATTACCACAACGGTCTAGGTCCTGACGCAAAACATCACCCATCCATGTCTTCTAGAGATGCTGAGTTCCTCGTGCACTTTGTGTCTTTTTTGTAAATCAGCATCTGCAATTCCTTATGCCTACATACAAAGGGTGGTGGGTGTATGGAAGGAGCTGCCAAAGGAGGTAGTTGGGGCAGGGACTATCCCAATGTTTAAGAAACAGACAGATACATGTATAGAACAGGTTTGGAGGGATATGGGCCAAACGCAGTCAGGTGGGACTAGTGGAGCTGGGACATGTTGGCCGGTGTGGGCAAGTTGTTTCATTGCTATATGACCCTACATATCTTTAGATATATTGATTTGCAAAAGGATCTTGTGCACTAATCACTAAATGCAAACATACGGGTGCAGAAAACAGTTAAGAAGAAAAATAGGCCTTTGTAATAAATATTGATTACTGGAGTGTTGGAGTACAATTACATCGGCTTGAAGTATTGTGTACAGATTTGGTCTCTTCTAAAAAAAGATATTTGCCACAGGGAGTGCAACAAGG
Source organism: Leucoraja erinaceus (assembly GCF_028641065.1). Lineage (NCBI taxonomy): Eukaryota > Metazoa > Chordata > Chondrichthyes > Rajiformes > Rajidae > Leucoraja > Leucoraja erinaceus. Next base: position 82,065,819 of record NC_073381.1, read on the forward strand.
ATTCTTCAGGACTGTCACATGATCATAGTTTGAGTCATTGGGGTTTAGAGGAATGAGAGATGATCTAATTGAAACTTACAAAATTCTGATAGATTGATTGAATGGGGCCTCTAGGTCTGTAAGTGCTGTAAGGCAGCAACTCTACCGTTGTGCCACCAAGGGCCCTGTACACAAAATGATGTTAGTATACATCTTCATATGGATGGAAAATGAATCAATGTCTTTTCACTTTTAGAGATGTCGGTATACGGTACTGGTATGTACCATCACAAGAAATCATTGTGCAATCGTGACATTTTAAAAATGTAAAGATTTTTGAAAAATAGAATCAATTTATTAAAAGCCCACATCCCATGTTGATGAATTTAAAACATTAATATAAATTAAAATAAAATTTACAAATATGTAGTTTTACACTAAATGATTAGAGGAGTAGATAGTAAGAAACCTTACTCCATGGCAGATGTGTCTAGAGAGCATTGGTTTTTGGTGAGGTGTAAGAGATTTAGAGGGGATTAATGGAATCAAGGGATATGGGGAGAAAGAGGGAAGGGGTATTGATTTTGGACGATCAGCCACGATCATATTAAATGGCCTACTCCTGCACCTATTTTCTATGTTTCTATCTGAGGACGAACTTTTTCCATAGAGTATGGGTGCAATCTGGAAGCAACTGTTTGAAATATTGATATGGCATGTAGTCTCATAAAATCATCTGGGCAGACACTTGAATTGTCAAGATATAGTAGATTTTCTGTGATTGCTAGTTGGTTAGTCCCAATCATTTATTGTGAGATCAGATGCACTGACATGTTGCTGCTTGAATATGGTAACCAGACTCCTTGTTTCTTAATATTCATTATTCATTCAAGATGTCATTTCTATGGACATTTTTCCCCCTATTCATCAGCCGATGACATACCAAAATTGATTACTCCACCTAATTTGGGTTATCCTTGTGATTTGTGAGAATGAAACCTCTGTCCAATTTTCTTAAATTGCTAGATAGTTCCAAAGCTGTTCACGTTGTGATTCTCTGGTTCTCATTTATCATTTATAGACAAATAGTCAGTATTACTAACAAATATGACATTTTGAGTCCAAATTGGTAACCAGTGCTAAACATATAATGTGGCAAGTGATGTGTATTGAACTCCACTTGTGAAATGTGATTCCATTGATCTTAATGCCATTGAACTGTTTGGGAGTAATATATAATCACCACACCAGTGTGCATCTGGTGCCGGTGACCGAGGACCTAATTCTACCCCAATGGTGTTTGAAATGCATTTCTGCTCATTCAGTTCCAATGCAAGTTTTCTCCTCCCTTAAAAAATTAAAGACCTGCATCGCAAAATTCTTGAATTCGTTCATTGCAGGCTCGCAAAGTTCCGCCTCTGAGATGCACTCGCCTCCCAACATTGGCTTGAGACGCAGTGGACAAATCGAAGGCGTGCGACAGATGCACAGTAATGCACCGAGAAGTGAAATCGCCACCGAGCGGGACCTTGTAGCTTGGAGTCGGAGGGTGGTGGTGCCGGAGTTAACCCAGGGAGTAGCTAGGTATGAATATGTATTTTTGTGGAAGAAATTCGAAACAGTGCTTGTTATCATTTCTATTATAAATGAAATGGAATTTACATTCTCACTTGGTAATGAATAATTGTATCCCTTGGAATATTATTGTTGGTGATGTATTCACCTTTAATCCTGTACATGATGTGTTTTTGCATCCGGTAGGTGCTCAGAATATATTAGATGGGCGTACAGTAGCACAGTGATTATGTTCCAGGGCTGCCAATCCGACAGAACTGGAGTGTTTAGTTTAGCGATACAGCGTGTAAAAAGACCCTTCGACCAGCGATCCCTGCATACTAGAACTATCCTACACACACAAGGGACAATTTACAATTTACCAAACTAATTGGCCTACAAACCTGTAAGTCTTTGGAGTGTGGGAGGAAACTGGAATACCTGAATAAAACCCATGCAGGTCATGTGAAGAACATACAAATTCCATACAGGATCGAACTAGGGCCTCTGGTGCTGTAAGGCAGCAACTCTACCACTGCCCCATTGTGCCGCCTTAGTGGAAGCATTTTAAAGAACTGCCTAAGGAGAGTTCTTTTCAAAGAATGAAGCGACTGGGCTTGCTTACACTGGAATTTAGGATGAGAGGGGATCTTATTGAAACATATAAGATTATTAAGGAATTGGACACGCTAGAGGCATGTTCCCGATGTTGGGAGAGTCCAGAACCAGGGGCCACAGTTTAAGTATAAGGGGTAGGCTATTTAGAACGGAGATGAGGAAAAACTTTTTGATCCAGAGTTGTGAATCTGTGGAATTCTCTGCCTCAGAAGCATCCAGACCAATTCTCTGGATGCTTTCAAGAGAGAGTTAGATAGAGCTCTTAAAGATAGCGGAGTTAAGGGATATGGGGAGAAGGCAGGAACGGGGTACTTATTGTGGATGATCAGCCGTGATCACAATGGATGACGGTGCTGGCTCAAAGGGCCGAATGGCCTATTCATGCGCCTATTGTCTATTGAGAGTATTGGATTGTTGTGAAAAAGCCTAGTTCTGTTTAATGAAGGAAATCTTGCTTTACTCTCTTAACTGGTCAAGCCATTATCTGTCCTAGGGTGTTGAATAACCCTTGAAATTCGTTTGTGCTTGTAAAGAGGCGATTTGCAGGTGATGCACAACGAGTCGTGAATGTTTTCTTTGTGGCCCCTCACTCGTTGTCAAATGCCATCACAGTAGCACAGAATTTTAAAAGTTTTCGTATTTGTTCAGTGGTGGAGAGAACTTGTGTATATATTGGGGCATGTGTGGGAATGGTATAAGTTAATACGTTTTCAGAGCAGAATTAGGCCATTTGGCCCATCAATTCTTCTCGGTCATTTAATCATGACTGATCTATCTTTCCCTCTCAACCCCATTTTCCTGCTTTTTCCCCATAACCTCTGACACCTCTACTAATCAATAATATGTCAATCACCGCCTTAAAATGGTCCTTTGACTTGGTTTCCACAGCCTTCTGTGGCAATGAATTCCACAGATTCACCACCCTATGACTAAAGAAATTCCTCCTCATCTCCTTTCTAAAGGTACATCTGAGGCTATGAAAGAAGATGCAGGAGAGAGAGGCCCAGAGTGTGTTGGGATATCAGGGCTTCAATAGATCATGGTTGAGATCTTGAGGTTTTGATCAAATAATATGCAGAGAACAGTACAGCACAGGAACGGACCCTTCGGCCTTCAATGTTTATACTGAATATGATGCCTAGCTGAACTGATCTCTTCTGCCTGCACATGATCCATATCCCTCTATTCCCTGCATTTCCATGTGCCTATCCAAACGCCTCTTAAATGCTACTATCGTATCTGCCTTCACCACAACCCCTGTCGGTGTGTTCCAGGCCCCCAGCACCCTATGTGTAAAAAAACTTACCCCACACATCTCCATTAAATGTTCTCTCTCTCACATAGCTATGCCTTCTAGTGTTGGCATTTCTACATTCGGGAATAGGTTCTGACTGTCTGCCCTATCTATGCATCTCAATCTATTCTGCTTCTTGCTTCACTGTTGTTGTCAGGCCTTTTCAGTTCCAGCACTTGCATTTTCTTTATCTAGTTGTGTGGTTTTCAACCAAAGTGGAGCATAAAGTGTAATTTCTGTTTTCGTTGCAGAAGTAGGTTCTTAATTAACCTCACAGTTAACTAACCCAGAGAGGTGTGAATTTGTGGAATTCTCTGCCTCAAGGCAGTGCAGGCCAATTCACTGGATGCATTCAAAAGAGAGTTAGATAGAGCTTTTAGGGCTAGCGGAATCAAAGGATATGGGGGGAAGGCAGGAACAGGGTACTGATTGTGGATGACCAGCCATGATCACATTGAATGGCAGTGCTGTATCTATGTATCTATTCACACTTTTATGTTATGTAATAATGTCAACTTTTTTCATCATCTTCACGATCCAATTAACATACAGTGCCCTCCATAATGTTTGGGACCAGGAACCATAATTTATTTATTTGCCACTGTACTGCACAATTTGAGTTTGTAATGGAAAAAAAAATCACATGTGATTAAAGTGAACATTGTCAGATTTTAATAAAGGCCATTTTGGTGCCCTGAAATGTGTGTGGGGGGGGGACTATGTATAAACACAGCTCTAATATCTACATGGTGAAACCAACATGTATGAAAATGCCCCTTAATAAAATCTGACAATGTGCACTTGAACCACATGTAATTTTTTTCTATTACAAATCTCAAATTGTGGAGTACAGAGGCAAATAAATAAATGATGGGTCTTTGTCCCAAACATTATGGAGGGCACTGTATGTGGATACCACTCTTAAGCATTTCTTTATTTATACATGCTACAGTAAGCAGGAAGAATGTAGAACAGCCAAAGGAGAAGAAGAGGTAAACATTTATAAATATGAGAAGAGAAAGAAATCAACAAATCAAGTTCAACGAGAAAACAAGGTAATTACTCTTTTTAGAGTGCACTTTACTTTGGAGAACCCGTGCCGAAACAGGCCCTTCACCCTACCGAGTCCGTACCGACCAGTGATCACCCTGTACACTAACACCATCCTATACACACTGGGGACAATTTACAATTTTACCGAAGACAATTAACCTACAAACGTGTTTGTATTTGGAGTGTGGGAGAAAACTCACGTGGTCATGGGGAGAATGTACAAACTCTGTACAGACGGCACCCGTAGTCAAGATGGAACCCGGGTCTCTGATGCTGTAAGGCAGCAACTCTACCGCTGTGCCACCCAGTCACTCCCATCAGATACATTCAGCAATTCTGGAAGGATAGCCAGAGGGAAATTAATTACTCTAAAGATCAATCGACTCTTGGATGATTTAAAGTTAGATTCTTCCAGTTTTAAGTACCCAATCTAAACCCGACTCATTCTCAGATGGCAACTGTATGGCTATTTGTAGTAAGCCTATTTTTCTGGATTTCTTTCCCAGAATTATGACATGATCTGAATCGTATACATATATATATACTGAATATGTTACCAATTTATGTAACCAGTGTGACATTATATCATCTTTATAATAATTTATTTGAACTGTACGCAGTGGAACATAGAACAAGTTGAGTACATGCACGTTTTCTAAATTGGTACTGTAAACATTTTTTTGAAGCAAATTGGCTTCATGGAAGGAAGCAGAGGGTGATGATGGTGGAAGGTTGCTTCTCGGACTGGAGGCATGTGACTAGTGTTGTGCCTCAGGCTTTGACGTTTTGCAGGTAGTGAAGATGGTTGTGAAAGATTGCAGCAGGATCTTGATCGATTGGCCAGGTGGGCTGAGGAATGGTTGATGGAATTTAATACAGAGAAATGTGAGGTGTTGCATTTTAGGACGTCTAACAAAGGCAGGTCCTATACAGTGAATGGTAGCCTCTGGGGAGTGTTGTAGAGCAGAGTGGTTGTGCATGGTTCTATGAAGATCGAGTCGCAGGTAGATAAGTTGGTCAAAAAGGCTTTTGGCACTTTAGCCTTCATCAGTTAGAGTATTGAGCATAGAAGTTGAACGGTCATGTTGCAGTTGTATTAAATGTTGGTGAGACCACATTTAGAGTATTGTGTTCAGTTCTGGGCACCATGTTATAGGAAATATATTGACAAGCTTGAAAGGGTTCAGAGCAAATTTACGAGGATGTTGCCAGGTCTAGAGCATCTGAGCTATCAGGAGAGGTTGAGTGGGCTGGATCTCTATTCTTTGGAGTGCAGGAGGATGAGGGGTGATCTTATAGAGGTGTATAAACTCATGAGAGTATGGGAATCGAGGACCAGAGGACGTAGGTTCAAGGTGAAAGGGACAAGATTTAATAGGAATCTTAGGGGTAAACTTTTTCACACTAAGGGCGGTGGATGTATGGAACAAGGTGACAGAAGAGGTAGTTGAGGCTGGAATTATCCCAACGTTTAAGAAACAGTTGGACAGGTATATGGATAGGACAAGTTTGGAGGGATATGGACCAAGCGTAGGCAAGTGGGACTAGTGTAGCTGGGACATTTTGGCTGGTGTGGGCAAGTTGGGCCGAAGGCCCTGTTTCCACACTGTATCACTCTATGACTCTTGACTTTGGAAAACATCAACTTAGCGAGAGTTCCTTTCTAACAAGAGTGTGTAAGTGAGCACGTTGCAGTTGGGTGAATAAATGCTTGACAAACATGTTGAACAAAAAGTCAAATATAAGTCTGAAAAAGGGTCTCGACCCGAAACCTCACCCATTCCTTCTCTCTGGAGATGATGCCTGAGTTACTCCAGCATTTTGTGCCTACCAAATATACTTCATATTTGTGCCAGAGTCCAGTTGTGTTTGAAGATCATTCTGTGTTCTGGTGGGTTATGGCATAGTTTTACTATGCAGCAATGTAAGGTTTGAACTTGTATGAACACATTGATGCAATTATCACTAGAAACTGAGTTACTGGAAATTTCGCAATGTGATTTTTGAGCAATTTCAAGTCAATATTAATTGCACCTTAATAATCGACATGATTTCCAGACCGAAACCTATGAACGTTTGCATGAAAACGGGGAGGTGAGAAAACAAAGCCGTCAGAATGTACACAATTACCGCACAAGATCTGCAATAGAAGATGGCAGCAGAAGTTCACAACAGAATGTAGATAACAACAGCTCTTCAGAGGCAAGTTTTACAGAAAAAAGGTTTTAATGTAATTTATTATATTATCCAATTCTGATCAATAGAAATGATTGAAAGCTGTGGAAATATTAATTATAAATAGTTGAGCCAAGTACTATCGCAACGTTTAAGAAACATTTAAATATAGGTACATGAATCGGTCAAAATTTATTGGGGTATGGGCCAAACGCAGATCGGTGGGACTACGTTTCCACGCTGTAAGACTGTGACTCTAAATAGTATGTATTTTTTAAATCTCTCACTTCAATGTCTTCAAGCATTGTGCAACAAAGTAAGTAAAGTATTAGGCAGGTAAAATGTTCCATAGAAGGTAAATGTGTAAAAAGTATGTTTTTCTGGAAATTTCCATTTGCTGGGTATATGCAAGATGATTCCCCTTGTAGTTGCTGGCTTAGATTTGAGACATACATAGTTTTGTGAAAGCAGCATTACGGATAGAGAGGGTGGTGTCGAAGGCATTTGCCGTTCATCAGTCAGGGTATTGAGTATGGACGTTGGGACATTATGTTATAGTCACACAAGACATTGGTGAGGGTGCACTTGGTGTATTTTGCTCAGTTTTGGCATCACTGCTTTAGGAAGGATGTCATTAAGCTGGCACGGGTGAAGAGATTTATTTTGCCAGGACCTGAACCTGGCCAAAAACCATGCCAATTTAATCAGAAGCATGCATTGCTCATCCGTTTTGCACTTTCTTGAAATGGACAAGATGCCTGTTAATGTCCGACAGGCACCAGCATCTCTCAGTCAACATTATTAAAGTTGCATTCAAAACATGAAGAGTCAAATCAAATAGAACAAGCAAAGAAATGAAATTTATAAAGTAAAATTTAATTGCGCAGTCAATTGAAAAATAAAATATTGAATCTTGAATTATAAAAGGCTGTAAACTACTGATGGGACAAAAGAATTGTTTTGTTCTACATTTTCTTCTGGCTTCCTTGAATATTCTTGAAGCATGTCGAGTTTCAATTCTTGGAGAGGAGCAAATAGACTGCAGAAGAATGTGCCACTCCTGGCTACTATAATTGGGGTGATTTTGAAAGAGCATGTGTTTTCTCATGGTATCTTCCGATGTGAGCATTCGTATTAGTACAATTGTACAGCAATCCTGAGCAAGTCTTCACTGTAACTTTGTTTTTGGACACTAGTGTTTTCAACATTATTAAGTTTTGTTTAATTTATTTATTGTCACATGTTGCGTGCTAACCGGTCAGCGGAAAGACAATACATGATTCCAATCGAGCCAATGACAGTGTACAGATACAGTGCATTCAGAAAGTATTCAGACCCCTTCACTTTTCCCACATTTTGATACGTTACAGCCTTATTTTAAAATTGATTAATCATCAATTTAGGGGTAACATGAGGGGGAACTTCTTTACTCAGAGAGTAGTAGCTGTGTGGAATGAGCTTCCAGTGAAGGTGGTGGAGGCAGGTTCGTTTTTATCATTTAAAAATAAATTGGATAGTTATATGGACGGGAAAGGAATGGAGGGTTATGGTCTGAGTGCAGGTATATGGGACTAGGGGAGATTATGTGTTCGGCACGGACTAGAAGGGTCGAGATGGCCTATGGTTATATGGTTATCAATCTACACACAATGCCCCAGAATAAAGATGCAAAAACAGTTGTTTAGAAATTTTTGCAAAGTAATTAAAAAGAAATAACTGAAATATCACATTTACATAAGTATTCAGACCCTTTGCTATTTCACTCAAAATGTAGCTTAAGTTCATCCTGTTTCCATTGATTATCCTTGAGAAGTTTCTACAACTTGATTGGAGTCCACCAGTGGTAAATTAAATTGATTGGACATGATTTGGAAAGGCACACACCTGTCTATATAAGGTCCCACGGTTGACAGTGCATGTCAGAGCAAAAACCAATCCTTGAAGACGAAGGGATTGTCCTTAGACCTCGAGACAGGATTGTGTCGAGACACAGATCCGGGGAAGGGTATAAAACAATTTCTGCAGCATTACAGGTCTTGAAGAGCACAGTGGCCTCTGTCATTCTTAAATGGAAGAAATTTGGAACCACCAGGACTCTTCATAGAGCTGGCTACCCGGCCAAGTTGAGCAATCGGGGGAGAAAGAAGGTGACCAAGAACCCGATGGTCACTCTGACAGAGCTTCAGGGTTCCTCTGTGGAGATGGGAGAACCTTCCAGAAGGACAACGATATCTGCAGCACTCCACCAATCAGGCCTTTAAGGTAGACTGGCCAGACGGAAGTCACTCCTCAGTTAAAGGCTCATGACAGCCCGCTTGGAGTTTGACAAAAGGCACAAACGACTTTCAGACCTTGAGAAACAAGATTCTCTGGTCTGATGAAATCAAGATTGAACTCTTCGGCCTGAATGCCAAGCGTCACGTCTGGAGGAAACTAGGCACCTCTCATCACCTGGCCAGTACCATACCTACGGTGAAGCACGTTGGTGGCAGCATCATGCTGTGGGGATGTTTTTCAGCGGCAGGAACTTGGAGACTAGTCAGGATCGAGGGAAAGATGAACGGAGCAAAGTATAGAGAGATCCTTGATAAAAACCTGCTCCAGAGCGTTCTGGACTTCAGACTGGGGCGGAGGTTCGCCTTCCAACAGGGCAACGACCCTAAGCACACAGCCAAGACAACGCAGGAGTGGCTTTGTGACAAGCCTGTGAATGTCCTTGAATGGCCCAGCCAGAGCCTGGACTTGAACCCGATCGAACATCTCTGGAGGGACCTGAAAATAGCTGTGCATCGATGCTCCCCATCCAACCTGACAGAGCTTGAGAGGATCTGCAGAGAGGAATGGGAGAAATTACCCAAATACAGGTGTGCCAAGCTTGTAGCGTGATACCCAAGACTTGAGGCTGTAATCGATGTCAAAGGTGCCTCAACAAAGTACTGAGTGAAGGGTCTGAATACTTATGTAAATGTGATATTTCAGTTATTTCTTTTTAATTACTTTGCAAAAATTTCTAAACACCTGTTTTTGCTTTTTTATTATGGGGTATTGTGTGTAGATTGATGATTAAAAAAAAAAAAAAAGAATTTAATCAATTTTAGAATACGGCTGTAATGTAACAAAATGTAGAAAAAGTGAAGGGGTCTGAATACTTTTTGAATGCACTGTACATGATAAAGAGACTAACCTGAATAATGTTTAGTGCAAGATTAAGCCAGATAAAGTCCGATCAAAGATAGTCCGAGGGTCTCCAATGAGAATAACAGCCTCAATGTGGTATATTAATCTGATCTATGTTTCTGTTTATTAAAATTCATGTTATTTGGAGCACAGTGAATGTGACCCGTGCGTATTGCCTTCAACTATGGAAGTTAATATTGTCAAAACTTTTGATTTTATTCCTCAGGAGCTTGAAGTCCGTGGTGTCAATGGTGTGACCTCAGAGGAAGACGGGGATGCCTGGCACAATGAGAGCAGCAGTTCAAGGCAAGTGATGTTTAAGTC